>NW_015389199.1:34361-98239 GCF_001527695.2 Protobothrops mucrosquamatus | reverse complement strand
GCCGCCAACAAAGCCAATGCAATCCTAGGCTGAATTAATAGAGGGATAGAATCAAGATCACATGAAGTTCTAATATTGCTTTATACTGTAAAGCCTTAGTAAAACCACACATGGAATAATGCATTCAGTTCTGGTCACCACAATATAAAAAAAAATATGTTGATATTCTGGAAAAAGTGCAGAGAAGAGCAACAAGAATGATTAGGAGGCTGGAGGCTAAAACATATGAAGAATGGTTACATGAATTGGGTAGTTCTAACCTAGTGAAAAAAGACTAGGGATGACATGATAGAAATGTTCCAATATTTGAGGGGTTCCTACAAAACGAGGGGGTCAAATTATTTTCCAAAGCACCAAAAGGCAAGACAAGAAACAATGGATAGAAACTAACCAAGGAGAGAAGCAGCCTGGAACTAAGGAGAAATTTCCTAACAGTGAGAGCAATCAACCAATGGAACAGCTTGCCTTCAGAACCTGGGGGTGCTCCATCGCTGGAGGCTTTCAAAAAGAGACTGGACAACCATTTATCTGAAATGTTATAGGGTCTCCTGCTCAAGCAGACTAGAAGACCTCCAAGGTCCCTTCCAACTCTACTATTCTACGTTCTATGAGTAATTTCTGAAGGTGGACAACTTCAGAAGCTTGAGAGGCTCATGTTGAGAGTAGCCCAACCAACAGATTCAGGTGTATAGCATTTCCAAGCTTGCAATATGGGCAACTAAGCAACTTGACAGGGGATTAAAGTGTCATTTTGGTTTGGGTTTGGGTGAAGTTTGGATTTGGGTGCCTGCAGAAGCTCACCCACACCTGCCCTGCCACATCTAAGAGAGGGAGATTGGCACCTCTTTTCCCTTCACAGGTGTTACCTGGTGGGTAATAATAGAAATCGGGATATCTCTTAACCCTTTTCCTTGTCATACATCAACTCTGTAAAAATAATCCTAGCTGCTGGCCTCATTTTGAGCTGGAATTCTGAACTATGTAATCATCTAGGTTTGATTGTAGATGACCACATTTAGTCTCGTTTCCTTATCATAGTTACAGAATTTCCATAAAGAGGATGGTGATAAAGGAATGTGATAAAAAAAATCAAACAGACGTATTCATTCATCCTAGGAAGGATGCCTTCTTTCTTAAAGATTTTTGAACCCATAATTTATCTAGCCATTATGGGAAGTCAGTCTTCTCTCCTCCCTTTTTTCTTTTTTTTCTTTTTAACAGATCTTTCTACATGGCACACAGTAGAAAGTGATACTTGTCACATTTGGCCAATAGAGAGAAGTGAGGATTTTATTTGGCTATTTCTATTTTCCACAATAGGGCAAAAAGAACATGATTAGAAATAAATTCAAATGAAAGAGAAAATGAAAGAGACATATTAGACTGAATGTTTTTGAAGCATTACACAAGCCTGTGCTCTGCAATTAACATAAAATTCCTAACCATTTAGTCAGACATTCAACTGCTATTCAATAGGACTATTTCCTATTAAGCTTATATGCGGTTTCAACTGTAAATGTTTTGTGATTTGGCTTTTTCACTTGAATCTATACTTGCACTTTCTCTCTCCCTCTCTCTCTCTCTGTCTGTCTCTTTCTCCTTTGGACAAAGAATGATTTATCTTTATCTGGTAGAGCTTCTGTGTGTCTTGAAAGTTTATATGGCCCAATGAGCACAGGAGAAACCACTCCCCCTGAGAAGGTAGAAGGGGAAAAGATTAAAGAGCCTGGACTGAAAAATAAGGCAAAACAAAGAAGAAAGGAAGAAACTTAGATAACCCAGGATGACTACAAATTGGTTGCTCAAGCTTGTAAGAATAGAGTTAGGAAGGAAAAAGCTCAGAATGATGTGAAACAGGCCAGAATGCAGAATACAGTAAGAAATAATAATTGAGTAGGGAATAATTGGGAAGTAATAATTGGGAATAGGGTAAAGGAGGAACTCTTTAATACATTTCTATGTCTGTCATATTCCAGAACAGGGAGAGATCCCATCCTAATATGACTGAAGAAAGGGAGGGAACAAGGTGGATAGTAGAGATGTGGTAAGAGCCCTCTCTGCCCCCTATGACGGTCAGGTGAATTGCATCCCAGGACATCACCCTGCCAACAAAAGTACGTATAGTCAAGGCCATGGTTTTCCCAGTTGCAATGTATAGCTGTGAAAGTTGGACCATAAGAAAGGCTGAGCACCAAAGAATTGAGGCCTTTGAACTATGGTGCTGGAGAAGACTCCTGCAAGTCCCCTGGACTGCAAGGCGATCAAACCGGTCAGTTCTAGAGGAGATCAACCCTGACTGCTCTTTAGAAGGCCAGATCCTGAAGTTGAAACTCAAATACTTTGGCCACCTAATGAGAAGGAAGGACTTACTGGAGAAGAGCCTAATGCTGGGAAAGATTGAGGGCAATAGAAGAAGGGGACGACAGAGAATGAGGTGGATGGATAGAGTCACTGAAGCAGTAGGTGTGAGCTTAAATGGATTCCAGAAGATGGTAGAGGACAGGAAAGCCTGGAGGAACATTGTTCATGGGTTCGCGATGGGTCGGACACGACTTCCCAACTAATAACAACAACAACAAATAGTGAAAAAGCTGGCAGAAGTGATGCTGAAATGGCTGACTTTGCAAAGTAGTGAAGAATTAGTAATGTGTTGAAGCCTGGAGAAGAGCAAGTCACTGTTCCAAAATGAAAGGAGGAAGGGCTTAAAAAATGACAGACATTTGGATGGAAACTAAAAACAGTTCACCTCTGTTCGGGGCAGATGTTTGAACAGATGATTAAGCAGCTTGCTTGCAAACAATAAAAGCTACAATTACCAGAAGCTGGCATGTTTTTTTTTCAAGAAGTAATTTTGATAGCGTAACTAGTTTAGTAGATACAGGGAATGTTGTGGATACAGTATACTTTGATCTCAGTAATACATAAGGGCTTTCTTGATACCCTGGATGAATAAATGTGGGCTAGTCAGTGCTGTGCTTTAATGGATTTGCAGTTGATTGAAAAATCACATCCCAGCATACTTTGTTTACCTTGTCTTAGAGAGCTCTGTTGATATCCAAGAACTATTTAGCATCAAGAAGAAAATAAGAAAACTTATCAAAATTTCAAATGACACTAAGCTGGAGGGTTGTCTAGAAAACTGGACTAGATCTACTGTAGGAAGATGATGCTCAGCAATGACCAGTGTAAGATCCTTCTGCATTTGGGTTGAAAAAAAAATCAAATGTAGAATGTAATAAGAATAATTTGAGGTTCCAACTTGAGCCAGGGTTGTGCAAGAATAAATACAAATGAGATCCAGACAGCTGTGAGGAAAAAATAAAGATTTATTCCTAAAAGCTAAACAGCTTGCATTTAGGGGCAGGCTGCAGAGAAAATGGGGTACAGCCGCAGATTTTTATAGGGGGAGCTTGTCCAGGGGGTAACATGCTGATTCTAAGGTGACACTTGAGGGGCATATGTGTGTGTGTGTAAGTATGTTTATTTTTGTGAACATGCAGTTCCTCTGGGAGACCTAATTTAATTAACTGGTTGTGTTTGCAGGCCTTATCCTTTGATATGTGGATATTAGGCCTGGGTAATTTATTTGAGAAGTTTGCTAATTTTAGTTGATTAACTCAGTTTCAGATTGACTGTTAATTATCTAGTGGAGACACTGATTCTCAAACCATTGTGGATTCTGTTAATATTTGAAGGGGAAGATGGAAACCATATAAAAAATAAAATATATTTGGGATATAAAACTTCTCGCAATAGGTAGAGGATTGGAAAGATACCAGCATGTTTCTCAACCAGCTTGAAAAATTCTGCCTGGACTTGCAAGGTATTTAATCAGACTACAGACCATCAGAGTTTCTCACTGGGCAATCCTCATCTGCAGGGCTCTCCCTATCTTTCTCTTCCAGGAAAGTGATTGCCAATTGTTCTCCTTCTTGTGGTGCATCTTATCCCCTCCCCCCCCCACAAGGTTAAAGTATCAAAATGCAGATTACGGTGACCAATCGTCCTCCTTTAGGGAGGACAGTCCTTCTTTTGTAAGTTCTGTCCTCTCTCGAAAAGTGTCCTCCTACATGTCCTCCTTTTCGATATTTGAAGACTAATCTGTAAATCTCCGTATTCGATCGATGCCATTCCGATCCGTTGCGTGTGATGTGACATATTTGTATTTGACATGACGATTCGTCAAGGCTCGGTACAGTATGGTGAGACGCGATTATGAGACGCATTTATTTATTTATTTATTATTCGAATTTATATCCCGCCCTTCTCCTTGCGGACTCAGGGCGGCATGCGTTCCGCACAGGAGAATTGTTTTGAGAGAGTGTGCTGCGCGCAAGTGGCTTTGTTTACTTTTTACCGAAACACGACATGGCACACACGCACGCATTAGACTCACTTCTTTCTCAGTGAATATTCAATCATACACAGGTGAGCACAACAATTCACATTTTATTAATTCATTATCTATTTAATAATTTCCAAATATGTATAATTTTATTTACAAGTATATTCGCTTATGTTATTGTTTCAGTTTTAATAATTTTATTTATTCATTGTTATTGTTACAAATCTTTTTTATTATGCATTTATCATATTATAGTGTATTCTGTATTATTATTGCAATGAATAAAATGTTTCTTTTATTTACGATATTTTTTTTCTTCAATTTATTTGTGTCCTCCTTCTCATTGTAAAAAAGTTGGTCACCTTACAGATACATGCAGGCCCCACAAGCAGCTTTTGCAACATGCACTCTAATGTTTTTATATTCCTCTTTTTAGCACTGCAGAAATTGCATAGTGGTTAAGATTCTTGCTTAAGACACAGAAGGTTGCCAGTCCTGCCCTTTTAAAAAAAAAAATGACAAATTTTCTTTTGTGGAATAACTAGTTTCCCTCCCTGCCACTCTCCTTTAAAAAAAAAAATAATGTCCTTAAAATATTTTTATTTTTCCAGTTATTTTGAGGTAGGAAGATTCAGCCTGGGGAAATGAAAGCAAAAAACTTTTATTTATTGAATGTATTTATAAACAATTAACAGCAGTGTAAAACACAGAAATGGTGACAAAATAAAATAGAAGCAATTAAAATCTAAAAAATTGTGGGTTAACTCATTTATGCCCTCTTATAGACACTTCTGAAGATAAGAACTAGCAGCCTTATTAATGATGATAGGAATCTAAACAGACAATTGGGAACAATTGTCTAAAGGTGGAAAACTGAAGGCCAGGGGGACATTATGTGCATCTCTTATAAAGATGGTAGATAGAAATGAAGGAATATGCCACAGGAGTCTTCCTATCTGGCTGCTGGAATCCTAACTTCCAAGTACTTTTTTCCATCATTTGACGAGCAAGAATTTGTTTCCAAAACTGGAGGATATTTATTTCACAGCCTGAGAAAGGCGCTCCTAATTTGCTTGGGCAAAAACTTTTATTTTCCTTTTCTTTCAACTTGTATAAAGCTCTTTCTGAGCAATTAATTGGTTTCTGTTGTACGGACAATTGTTCGATCAATAATCGATCTTTAATCCTTCCCTAGTGGATACCTAAGCCTGATCAGACCAGGGTTTCCAAACAATGCAGGCTAGGCTTCTCCTAGCATGTTGAGGAAGTATCAACAGTAGCTGAAGCCCTCTATGCTTAGCTAGGGCTTCTGCAGGGCTTGAAGTTGACAGAGGCATTCCCAAGGTGAATAGAGAATTTTTAAAAAAGACCAGTAAGTTGACAATGAAAGAAAGGAGACCTGAGCTGAATAACAGGAAGAATTATCCAATTATAGGAGCTGCTATGTCCTTGTGAACCAACAGTAGGACTTAACTCTCTAGAACAGGAGTAGGCAACCTTGGCTCTTTTATGACTCGTGGACTTCAACTCCCAGAATTCCTGAGCCAGCACGGCTCATCTTGGAACCTCTCCCTTTCCCCTCAGCATGGCTGGCTCAGGAATTCTGGGAGTTGAAGTTCACGAGTCATAAAAGAGCCAAGGTTGCCTACCCCTGCTCTAGGACATGGGTATCAAACTCAATTGTGTCATGTGACGTATTGTGATGTATCGTGACATTTTTTTAGCCTTTGCGCAGTCGGGATGGGTGTGGCCAACATGTGATGCATCTGGCCTGCGGGCCGCCAGTTTGACACCCCTGCGAGGTTTCAGATGGGAGTTAGGTGACCAGTGATCAGAGATGGTTTAGCAGGTTCTTGCAATAAACTGGAAAATGGGGGTCATGACCTATAAAACATATAAACTCATATGTTTTATGATTTGATGCCAAAGAGAATAGCTGTTTTGAAGGACAGCATTTGACCTGAGGTTCAATAATTCTGTTTCCTTTGAAGAGAAGACAGACTTTTCTTTCTTTCTCTGTTTTCTTTGTGTTTCCCAGAAGTCTCAATCTAACTAGTACTTTATCTGCCTTGGTGAGTTCTTATTACCACACGAAGTCTGACTCCCGGAAACCAGTTGCCCTATCTTTTGCATATACAATATATGTCAATGCATGTCAAAACAGTAACTAATTCCACCCATGAAAGCATTGCAAAATTCTTTGGAACAGGAAATGGCAGACCCAATTATGACCAACCAGAAAATGTGTTCATCATTGTAGTGTATCATTGTTAGTTAACTCTTGTTGTTTTCATCCTCTTAAAAGAAAGTGTGGATCCCTTAACCCAACAAGGCTTTTTAGACACTTTCCACCCTGAATGCAGAGACGGAAGGACCGTGCACTAAGGTGCTTCTCAGCCCCCCAGATGTTCTGAGCATACACGTAGTATTTTCCTTGCCTTTGCAAAACTTTCCTAACCAGAAGTCCAAATGTCAAAGAAAAGCAAGAGGTGACCACCAAAAAAGGGCAGTTGTATCATGGACACCTGCAAGGGCCTTTTCTCTGCCATGAGACTATTGTATAGATAGGAATATATTTATGAATAGTGCTAATGACTCAGTAGTAAGAGGCATACATGGATAATGGAGAGGCAAAGGACAGGGATATAATTAAGAGAATTTCAGAAAAGGAAAATCAGATAATTGATGCTATTACTGGCTAGGATAGATTTTCCCCAACTGCTAGTAATGGAGATTGCTTGTTTCCTAAACTCTTCTGTGAAGACCTGGAGGGTTAATTTGCCACCTTTTCTGCAGGAATGGCTGATTTTAGGTATTGCCATGGAAGTACAAGACATGATGTTGGTCATTTGGCTTCCTATTACCTTCTCAGATTGATAATAGATTTCTAGGGTTTCACAGGCGAAGTTTTTCTGGCTGAATTGGGACCTTTGTCAATGCAACATCTCTTCTACCATGGACCTATGGCTACTGCTTGCTGAGCAAAAGGGGACAAATCAGTGGCAGAGACTGATGCAGAAATGGAGATTTCTCTGAAGGAGATCCATGGTTTGTTTTTCTCCACTAGGGCTGGCTGAAGAATACAATTTCATGCAAGCAGAACCAGCGATCATTTAGGGAAAGTTGATTGTTAAGAAGTGGTTCAAAGTGATAACTTATTCAGAAATGCATTGTAAAACCTCCCAGTTATTGAATGAACTGATTTCTTGCAAACTACTGAATCTTGGAATTACCAGTAAGAATTTCTGAAATTTTATCTACTACCGGATTTCTACTAGTTCTATGCCACCTTTCTCAAATTAATGTTCCCCAAATGTGTTGAATTATTATTTTGATCCTCCTCATCCAATGTGGATTGCCAGCAATGGGGGACATACTCTAACCCATCTGGACAAGACCAGGTTGGGGGGGGCGACTATTTTGTTCCAATGTTAACTCAGGACAGCCTAATGTCCTGTGTAAATGAATCTTTTCTAAGGAAAAGAAATAAATTTTTCTCTAAGTTACACTTCTGTTCTTCTCTTTTGCTAATTTTTTTCATAACGTTTCTATTGCTTCTAAAATAAAAACAGAAAAAGAAAAAAGGTACAAAATGCAAAAATACATCCATAATAAAAATACGTAATGTGCTTTAAAAATAAGTTTAAAAATTCAGCAGAGAAAACAACAAAATATAAAGTATATATCGTTATAGTAAAGTTATAATTCTATATATAATTATCTAATACAAATATGCAAGCGTGTGCATGTGTGTATATATATGTGTGTGTGTATGTGTGTGTGTGTATGTATATATATATGTGTGTTTTCTGAGGTTTTTGCGGGTGTTTGTATGTAGGTCTTTAGTTATTCGGGTTTTCTCCCGCGTAGAATTAGAAGTGTCTTGGCGACGTTTCGACGAAGTCACATTCGTCATCTTCAGGCTGGTGTCTTCAGCTTCGTGCTTCTGGGAGTAGTGTGTGTGATTGCAGTTGTTTCTTCCTTTTAACGAACACGAAGCCAAACAACAGCAACGAAGCTCACCAGCTCAAATCCCCCTGCAACTCAAACTAACCTGAGCACAACAAAGCCCCCACCCAAACAGAACACTTCCCCAGCCAATCAGAGCACAGCCAACCCCCCATCCAATCAGAGCACAGCCAAGCTCCTTAACCAATCAGAACACACCTCCATCCAATCAGAACACAGCCAAGCTCCCACCCAATCAGCTCAAACCCCACTGGCAGTTAAAAGGAAGAAACAACTGCGATCACACACACTACTCCCAGAAGCACGAAGCTGAAGACACCAGCCTGAAGATGACGAATGTGACTTCGTCGAAACGTCGCCAAGACACTTCTAATTCTACGCGGGAGAAAACCCGAATAACTAANGGATTTTAATAGGGATTTTATAACTTTTCTAAAAATAACAGGCTTATTTAATATATATTTTAATTGTTTTTAGATATTTATTGTATAGTTCCGTTTTTATTGCCTGTAAGCCGCCCTGAGTCCTTCGGGAGAAGGGCGGGGTATAAATTAAAGTAATAATAATAATAATAATAATAATAATAATAATAATAATAATAATTGCTCATAAATAGCAAGTGAAATCAAGTTTTCAATCCATTGGGTAAATGGGACATGCATTTATCACTTCACTTGTTGAAGTTGTTTATTTATAGTAAAGGCATAAAGAATCCATTTACATTGTCAAGTTGTCATGTTCCATATACTAGGTATACAATTCAAGAGAATATTATCCTCTGAAAGTTTTAGTTTTTGTTACACAGTTGCATTTATGTAGTCCAGCACTTGCTCCCAAAATTTACCAACTGTAGGACATTATAAAAACATGTGTTTTAAAGAAGCATTACCTCTCCAGCAAAATGATGTTTTTGATAGTCCTCTTCTATACAATTATTTTTGTTGTATAAGTAGTAGACTATTTAAATGTAAGTTGAGTTCCATAGCTTTTGCTATAGAAGTTAAGACACTAGGAAATATAGGAGCCTCTGATTCTTTATTTCACTCAACTTTTGCACATCAAATTCATTTAATCATAACTAATATAGTATAGTATAGGTGTAGTAGTAACTGTGAGAGGGATCTTGGAATCCTAGTGGACAATCACTTAAATATGAGCCAGCAGTGTGCTGCAGCTGCCAAAAAAGCCAACACAGTGCTAGGCTGCATTAACAGAGGAATAGAATCAAGATCACGTGAAGTGTTAATACCACTTTACAATGCCTTGGTAAGGCCACACTTGGAATACTGCATCCAGTTTTGGTCGCCACGATGTAAAAAAGATGTTGAGACTCTAGAAAGAGTACAGAGAAGAACAACAAAGATGATCAGGGGACTGGAGGCTAAAACATATAAGGAACGGTTGCTGGAATTGGGTATGTCTAGTTTAATGAAGAGAAGGAAGAGGGGGGACATGATAGCAGTGTTCCAATATCTCAGGGGCTGCCACAAAGAAGAGGGTGTCAAGCCATTCTCCAAAGCACCTGAAGGCAGGACAAGAAGCAACGTATGGAAACTAACCAAAGAGAGAAGCAACCTAGAAACAAGGAGAAATTTTCTGACAGTTAGAACAATTAATCAGTGGAACAATCTGCCTCCAGAAGCTGTAAATGTTCCAATACTGGAAGTTTTTAAGAAGAGATTGGACAGCCATTTGTCTGAAATGGTATAAGGTTTCCTGCCTGAGCAAGGAATTGGACTGGATGACCTCCATTATTATTATTATTATTATTATTATTATTATTATTATTGTTGTTGTTGTTGTTGTTGTTGTTGTTGTTGTTATTGTTGTGTTGTTGTTGTTGTTGTTATGTTTGTAATTGTTATTATTGTTATATTTATAAAAAATAATTGTAGGGGTTTTGTTGCTCATAAGCTGAAAATGCCACTAGTCCAAACTATATTCTTAACAAATAAGAAAGAGTTGCATCCTACAGAGTAGACAATGCACAGTGTATCTCTTCTGCTAGTTGTAATATTGTGCAGTAAGGAGCCAAACATTGTGCTTGCCCAGGTATTAATACAAGAAAACTGGGGTGATTATTGGAAGCTATTCTGGATAAGTGGCTCTTTGCAGAAGGTCCTTTTAAACAGAGAGAGCTCCCGCCACAGATATCTGTGTGCACAACTCTGTGTGGTAGTTGTTTTTTTTCCTGGAGCAATGATCCTGGCTGTACTTCTTTCCAAACCAGGTGTCAATTTTGGCAGGGAGATGATTAGGTGAGGAAATCTGCATATCTGATCACATGGTTTCACAGTTGCAGACATACTGTAGCCACGATGTGATCATACCTGAGGAAAACAGCTCCCACACAAAAGTTCAGTGTTTATTAATGGGGGTGGTGGTTCATACTCTTAATTACTTTGAGGGAGACTGTCTAATGGTTCTACTAATACCCGATTTTGTCTGATGTATAGCATTATAATAGACAGTCTATTAAAGGAACACTTCAGAGGAGCTTGGTGTGGCACCACTGATGGCTAATTAAGTTAACCCTAACCATCACCTCTTCCAAGTCTTTGGAATGCAAGCCACACCTGAAATGCCAGGTAAAGAATCTTCCAATCTTTCTATTATATATTTGCCAGAATGAGAGTGCAAGAGGAAATTAAATAATTTTAAGGTGTTGGGTTTATCTTGATGAGCTGCCAGGAGGATTTTTTTCTTTGGGGGTTGAGTTGTTCTAACACCATCTCTTATTTATTTATTTGCTTGCTCATTTTTCACTTTACTCCATTCCACATTAGTAGGAAATCTTGCAAACTCAGTTTTGTTTTTGCAGCCCAAAGTTACATAACTGATATATAAGTCCAGAACAAGAATTTCTAAAGTCCTCTAGAATACCGTAACAGAATTACACATCCTGACCTCATTTTCTTTTGCTCTTTCTGTGTAATCCCATCCCAACCCACAATTTTAGAACCCCGCATATTGTGCAGCAGATCTCACCTTCATTAAGCACAAAAAGGATTGATCACTCTTCAGATGCTATTTTTCAGGGATCAGGATTGTAAGAATTTTTCTACACGATTACAGGTGAAGACAAGTTTAAACATCTGCACGGAACTTGCTTTTCAAAGTGCAAATTCCCAATAGAAAGGATTATACCAGACACACTTGGAAGACATAGGGGGAAAAGGAATAGGATATGAAAACTTCAAGTACAGCTTGAGTTCGCACAAGTTCAGCTGAATAACTGAGGAGAGCATCTGTTAAATAGATAGTAGATGTGAACTTTCTTTATGCACAATGTAACAATGCCAGCTTTTCAGTATAAAAAGAGAAATCACGTTGCTCATCCAGATTGTTATGGCTAATGGGAAGTTTAGGGTCAAGCCCTTGATCTTTACTGTCTCTAGATGAGCAGTGATCATGATCAGACTAGGTTTCCACATTGTGTAAAGGCACTTAGCGTGTGATGGTTGCAGATTTATGCAAGAGTTTTTGTTTGTGGCATCAAGTGCAATCTGTATTGCCACATCCAAATAAGGAAAGTTCGAATGATCTCTCTTTATATGAACTACTCATCCCCTCCAATAGACAATGTTCTAAATTCTCAACTGAAACTGACATCTTGAGTCAATTGTAGAAAATCCTGGAATTTTATGCTATGGTACCATATAATACAGGAGATGGCTAGAGAAAATGAGGCTTTTCAGTATAGTTCTGAGCAATATGAAACTCGGGGGAAGAGATGAATAATAAAAGAAAGATGGTAAGGAATATTTTGATCCCAGTACCCCCCTCCCCCCAAAAAGGTCTAGATCAGTCTTCCTCAACCTCAGCAACTTTAGGACGGGTGGAAATCAACTCACAAAATTTCCCAGACAGCTTACTGGGTGGTCCACCCATGTTAAAGCCCACCCATCTTAAAATTGCTAAGCTTGAGAAATACTAGTTTACATAGAAGGTCATTCTTCTGTTAATCAGAAGATGCTGTGGTTCTAAGAACCTTCCTTAAACTTATTCGCAGAATTCCCAGCTGGCATGGTCAAGCTGACCAGACATTATGCAGGTTGTTTTTATAACACATCTGGAAAACACCAACTTGGGACAGGAAAGATAATTTGTTTTTCATATTTCAAGACCGAAACATCTTTACATGTTCATTTCTGAAAATAACGAGAAGGTGTAATTTTCAAAGAATGCTCTTGCTCAGAAGTGCCAGGCTAAATCTAATGGAAATGACAACAATACAGTAATTAACTTGCTTTTTATGACCCTTAATATAAGGCTCTCCAAACTATCATGTGAAGGAGCAGGTAGTATTTATAATTGCATGTGTAAATGGAAAAATTAAGATGCAGAAAAAATGCTTGAAGAATTCAAACTCGCCTTTAAGGTAACTAAAAAAGAGAGTAAATTATTAAAAATACTGAATGCCTGCAGCTTCCATTAAGTTCATGGGGATTAGGCTGTTTTGAGAAACTCAACCTAAGCTAATTTTATTCTGGCATTTAAATATGAAATAAGGCGTTGGTATTCACTCTGCCACTGAGCAGGAATAAGGCCTCAAAAAGTGTCGTTCAGGAAATTGTAAACAATTACGTGTGTGTGTGTGTGTGTGTGTGTGTGTGTGTGTGTGTGTGTGTATACACATACATTTTCATTCCGTGTTTTTCTCTCTCTTCATTTGACTGTTCAGGTATGTTTTTATCAACTGTGACTTGTCTAATGTTTTCTAATACTAAAAGAAAAAAGAAAAAAATCAAAATGCTATAAAGTTGATTGTTTGAAGGGGCTCCCCTTTAGCAAGCTGGTGAGTGACATTTTCACCATTGTACATTTCTCACAAAGACTGAGGCAGATAGAAAGAAAAGTTGATGAAGTTTGCAGTGGTTATATTAATTAACACAATAATAAGAGCTCAATTTTAAAGAATTTAATATAATGATTGTATAGATTAGAACATACTGTAAGAAAGTAATGGGCAGGTTTGCATTGCATATTAAACATATTAAACTATAGTTTATTTAACTTGGGTGTTTTTTTGAATAAACCACAATGAGATGATTTATACAATGTAGTAACCCCAAATCATGTTTTAGGACTCAGAACCACTGGAGTAGTTCCAAAGCGACCAGACTCACTCTGGAGTTGGTGGCCTAAAATCAATCAACGGGTTCATACAACATTGAAGATACAAAGTCCAAACAACGACAACTGCATTATGGTTTTGCAAAATATGTGTGCCTTTCTAACAGTCTGTCCTTACTTCTTCATACACTCACAGAGAATGGAAAGGTGTTTACAGTTGGGAATCGCAGCTGAGAATCACATGGGTATCTATAGGGCAGTGGTGGCGAACCTATGGCACGTGTGCCAAAGGCGGCACTCAGAGCCCTCTCTGTGGGCACTCACGCCATCACCCCAGCCCCACCTCCCCCTGAGGCCCCCTCTTCACCAGCAGCCCCCCTGGAGGAGAGTCACTACTGAGCATGGTCCCCGCGGAGCAGCGCAGCCAAGGACATGGCAGCCAAGCAGCAGGGACAAGACTCCGCCCTCACACCCTGTCGCACACAGATGATGCTGTGGCTGCCATGGCATGCTGGGCCGCCTGGGCAATCTACTGCGGTGGGCCGTAGAGGCAGTGGGTCGCCTTGCGGGGGAGCAGGGGCAGAGTGGGTGGGGCTCAGAGCGGGGCGGGCAGGGAGGCAGGGGTGGTTTTTGGGCACTCAGTCTCTAAAAGGTTCGCCATCACTGCTATAGGGTATGGTGAAAAAGCCCAGGCTCACAGATCATAGAATCATAGGGTTGGAAGGGACCTTGGAGATCTCCTAGTCCAACCCCCTGCTCAAGGCAGGAGCCTTATACCATCCCAGTCAAATGGTCATCCAGTCTATTTCTGAAAACCTCCAGTGATGGACCACCAGCCATGAATGCAACTGAAGAGCTGCTCAATTTTTGTGTTTCTTGGGACAGCTTTGATCATAGCCACCACAATGACTCTTTTTTTTTTTACCCCTGAAAAATCTGTTGCAAAAGGAGGGAAAAAAATAAAGACTTAAAGCCAGGGAAATGAACCTCCCAAACTACTGAATAAATATTGTGTATAAGCAAGGAAGGGAGAACTAGGAAACTAAATTTTTATATGGAAAATGAGAATGTTGTCTATTTTTTTTTTATTTGATGGAATGTGTCCACAGAGATCATGTCTCTCCTGATCTCGGTGGTTCTAAAAATCTTGGCAAATGAGGACCCTAATCATTAGCATCCTACTTTGGGATTGTGATGACTGCGTTTTTTCGGCAGTTTTATTTCTGGTCATTCTCCTCCATCCCCCATTGCCTGATTTCTCTTTTCTCCATTTCACATTCCAGCAGAGCACCCAAAAGTGACCTCAATGTTTTCAAGAAGAGCTGAATAAATCGCTGACAGAACGAGGCGCTAAGAAGCCTTCCTGTACAAATAAATTGGCAAGTGTATCTAATAATTGCACGGGTTCAGCATTTTTCTGCGATAAATGAGTAAACTTTAAATGTATCTCTGAGATGTAGTATCACAGGCATTGCCTTGGGCAAGTTTTATCCCGTGATGAAACGGCAAGGCCTAGCGAGATAAAGATGATAGAAGAGCTTCTATCAGGTGGCAGCCGAGTAATTACAACTCTCTATTTGGACTCTGTGATGATCCTGCATGTGATAAGTGGAGAATAATGAAGAAAAAGGGACTGCGATAATGGAGAGAGCTAAATGGTAGAAAATAGCCTATCATAGCCCCCAACCCTCTGGGAGCCAAAGGGACTTTGAACTGCCTTCAGTTTTCCACCCCAAGGAAGAAGGAAGAAACACACACACACACACACACACACACACTTACTCTTTCTTTTCCCTTTGCTAAATTTGAATTTGGTGGGACAAAAGGAGAAGTAAAAAAAAAATATTGTCTATGTGATGAGAATATGACCTTTGAAAAGAACTCTGAAGGTCCCCGTGTAATTATTTTAAAATAAAAGTACCCTATAATCTTGTCTATAGCCACAAAAGATGCCATTCCCTTGTTTTGTTTTGTTTTTAAAGGGAAAATGTGACATCCGTACCATTTTGTTGGGGATCATAGTTTAGGAAAGGTCAGCCAATGTGTTTCTCATTACACTTGCTTGAGCTGTGCCTCAGAAGATCCTAAATGTCAATTATTTTTCTACAAAGGCAAATGTTGATTAAAGTCAAGGGCAAGGTGAAAGAGAGAGAGAAATGCATTCTTGATGTATACATCTCTCTTCTCCATTGAAAAACTCACAACCTAGTGGAATTGTTCACTTCAGCATAAGGCTGGTTGAATAAACCACGATCAGAATAGCTTGGTTGCCACTGCTGCACTTTTCCTGCTGTGCCTCCAGCCAGAAAATGTGAAGATACATTCATCTGACATTTGAACTTGGGTTAGTAAATTGGGGTTAGCTGGCAAACAAGAAATCTGAGTTTAATGCTAGTTTATGATCCTGATTTGTTTTGTCTTGTTCACGTTCTATTGTTATTTGGATATACTCGAATTTTGTATTAATATTTTTAACAGAAGAGGCAAAATGGGAGTGAATTGACTACATGTGCTATCATGCTGCTTATTTATGTTGTAATTTATTTAGCCAAAATTCCTGGTTATTAGTAATATAATTGTTTGCCCTATTGAATTGATGATGCTTTCTTGAAGTTCTATCATTCCTCTCCATCAAGTGCATTGACTTAACATGAACCAGCAGAGGCAAAAATTTCTTTCAATAGATGCTCCTCCAAGTTTTCCACTCTCTATCTAAACCATTTTGTCCATATTCTGAAATTTGAACAAATATTTATTGTTCTGAACAATAAATGTTTTCATTTCTCACTTACAAAACATTGACAAAAAAACTCTACAGGGATTAATCCAGGGGGTCATCTGGAAACAATGGTATGAAAGAAGAAAAAAGAAAAAGGGTGATATTCTGTGGTATATATAATTCCAGTTCTGTTTGATAGGCTTTAACAAACAAGGTATATGGGATCCATCTTGAGTGATTATTATGCTTTCTAATCCAGAGAAGTTACAAAACTCAGAAGGTAATAACCAACTTTCACAGACAAGCAATCAGGTTTGTGCATCTGTAAACCACAGTTCACTTATAAGGATTTACTTGATGGGGTAAGCTGGGGTACCTTAAATAAAATAGCTTCCTTAGATTGGAAGGCTTGTCAGCTTTGAGTACAATAGGAGATATCTCTGTCATGTGCAGCACGCAGCTCTCTTTTTCGAGTATCTTATGGTGTCTCCATTTTGTTCTTTTAGGACTCAGAAGTCCAGGTTAACTTACACTGCTTATTCTAAGCAACGTATGGTTAGTACATTATGAATTACGAACAACTAGGAAAAAACTAGAAAAATGTTTTGTCAATTTGCTACTGTCTTGGTTAATGTCATTACAATATCATTGATTACATACCACATGATAAAATCCATGAGTTTATAATCTGGATTTTGAAAAAAAGATAGAAGAGATGAGGGGGGAATGTAATGGAGATGAGAAAAGGAATAAGGAAAGTCATGTGAACATCTCCCTACTTTTTATTTAGTTTTACAAGTGATAGATAGCATATGAAGCAAATTTACTCAAGATAAGTATACTAAACTTTTCAGTAGCAGCTTGAATAAAGCAAATTGCCTGCAGGGCAATCATATTCAGAAGTCCACGCTGGCTTTTCTGGTATTCCAGAATTACACTATTCATAGACAGATGTGAATGGAGGGTGTAAGAGAAATAATGTCCATTCTGCCTATCAACCACTCACATTTTTTTTAAGAATGGCCACTCACATATTCACATACAAGTTATGAAGTCATAAGACATCAAATGTGAAACAATTAATATGACAATCTGACTTTGTGTGTTCAGTGCATGCTTGTGAAAGTAATAGGATTCTGTCGAAAAGCTACTCCCTTTGTACAATAATTATCAATGTTGATGCTGACTGCACGATCTTGAGACTGCATGTTTAGCGTCCATTGGATGACATAAAACATAAAGAGAAAACCAGGGCTGCTGTGGATTCAAATCTGTCTTGAGTACTTCAGGTATAGAGATTTAAATGTGCTGGCTCCTTCATACTTACATAATGTTGCCTAAAAGAAGTGGACAATACACAGAGAGATGGGAGATGTGCAGGCATGCTTCTGCTGTTTCCACATTTATTGGCCCTATAAGGGTGTTTTCTCTTTTTAATGTATGGTAATGACACCAGTGAATATAAGATGGAAGGAAATGTGGTGTTACTTCACTAATTTCAGTAAAACTAAAAATATGGTGAAAGATTGTATATGCTGGATTTGGGAATTGCATCATAAATGAGGTCTTTACAAATTTTTTAGGCAAATGGTTTCCAAAATAAATATATTTCTTACATATGTAGTAATACTAAATATTTCAGACAATGAAGCAGGTATGTATTATTTTCAGTGTGATCTAGTGGTTTTTCAGTCAAATCGTTAACAAATAAATTTGAGTGTCTCTATATTAGGAACTGGAATGTGCTGGTGTTGGCTTAAAATAGATCAAAGCATTTAAATGTTCAGAGCTTCCAAATTATTCTTATGAAAGTGGGAGTGTGTTTCTTAAGGTAGGGACAACCAAAATATATCCTCTTAAGAAGATGCTTAGCTTTTCAAACGGTACTGCTGAGGCAGATCCATTTTGAGACAGAACATATTACTATTGCTAGATAGCTCACAGCCTAATTGCCTCATATTGTTATGGAGGGGCGGGCCCACACCATGTTTCTTGGCAAGATAATATAACATCTGAATGTGAATTGGAGAAAATCACATTCTTCACATCTCTAAAACTGGGTAATCACATGTTAGTTACACTAACCCTTTTCAGAGAAAAGATTAAAATGTGGCAAATAAGTAAAAGAGAATTAGAAGAAGGTAATTTGATAGGAGACATGAATGCTTCACTAAGTTTATCTCACAACTCCCATAATATGAAGTCCAATAAGCCAGGATTATATACAACATCTGTTGTCACTTGGATACATGCAGGTTCAGAACACAGAGTTTGAAGAATCAGCCTTTGTGCTTGGCAAACAAAAAGAAGTTTCTGGACTAAACATAAACCTTCTATTTTTCCCTGGTCAGCAAATCAGTCTTGTTTCCCAATAATCAGGGAGGGATAAGAAATTCAGGCTAATCTGACTAGTTGTTGGAGATTATGGTTCTGCTGAACATGTGGAATGCAGGTTAATGTCAAAATCTCTATTTCAAAAGGTTGTAATATCAACTCGGAAACATTGCATAGCTTACCAGTAATTAGTAAAAATGGATTCCACTCAGAATTCTTTCAAATAAATAACAATGGGGGCCATTTTCTCCTAAATTTCACTTTGTAGTACCTTAAAATACTAAGAGAAATAACAATTTAATTTTTATTCAAGGTCTTACTTGTAAAACAAACATGCTATAAACTGATAGACTTTTTTTCCCCAAAAATCCTAATAAGTATATAACACAGTTGCAGCCTGAATGGAATAGATTTCATACAGTAGCAGACCTGGAAGTCAGTTTTGGAGCAGGGGAAAATGTTTGGCTTGTTAATCAATATCAATAAAGAATTTCTGCTTGAAGAATTGACTGGGTTTCATTACAACTGGAGGATAAAAGAAACATAATAATTATGATTCTTTTGTGAAAGATCAAAACTGAACTTACTCCTTTATTGTTGCTTGGCAAAATAGCTGCAAGTTAAAATAAAAAAGCACAACATTTATTGTATGCTTAGTTCTTCCTTTAGTTATAATTTTTTAAAAACAAATATAGCATAAAATTATTTTAAAAAATCTGTCACAACTCTTGGATCACCAAATTGGTGTGGCTGTGTAAAAACAAGGAAAAGTCAAGGAAATGAAAACCAGAAGACTAAAACCTTATTAATGGGAAACCTACCTGCTGAGGGAAGACTCATAAAATTCCTTTTAAAAAATGGAGAAAATATTTGGGAGCTGAATTTAATGAATCAGTTTCATCCTCTTTAAGGTATAAATATCCCTTCAAATCTATTTTGGCAACTCATAAAAATTGAGTACAGCCATGATAACAGCAATACACTGTCTTAAAATCACATTGTGTTCATCAAGGGTTTGGTGTTGTATTGGAGAGACTTAATCAAATGACTACTTAATATCATTTGTGGTGGCATTGTCCATTCAGTTAGTAATTTTGAACAAGACATATTAAGGAAATCATAAAATTACAAAATAACCTTTGGCATTTCCTTCACTTTAACTTTACAAAAGTAAATATAAAAGGAAGATTTACAAAAGAGATTGAAGCTCCAATTTTCTGCATAATCTGCAATATCATTAGTTTACACCACCCTAGTAACCAGCTTAGGGCGAAGATAGTGCTCCTCAAAGGCAGAATGAATATCTGGATCTGATACACCAAGAGAACTGACATTGTTCTTTCTAAGTACATGATCACGTGGACTAGCTCTCTATGTCCTTGTTATTAATGCATCTGACTGCTTTGGAAATCCTGCTATCAATTTCCATAACACTTCTTTAGTAACTGCTTTGCCATATCAATGTACAGTAATTACATTGCTTGATAATCTCTACACATTGCGCAAAAAAGAAAATTAATATGCCACACCTACATAGGCATAATAAAGTTCTTTCATTTGCCTTCTCCCACGAATCTTTGAGATAAATAAGTTCAAGCAATTTTTTGTTGACTTTGAAATGTAAATGATAGGAGCACCTGATCCCTCTTTGTCAATTGTGCTTCAGCTTATTAGTAGCATGCAAATATAAAGACAGTGTACCTAAACAGTGTATTATTGCTTTCACATCAAAATAATATCATGAATAAAGAATGAATTTGGATCTCAGTCTAACTGCATAATTCTACAGCACTGAACATGTTAGACCTACTTAAGTAAATGAATCCTGAAAAAGAAGAGCATTTTCCAAAGAAGAACAGGAACTTAGATGACTTAGATGAAGAAGATGATGATGATGTGACGATTGCATGGGAAAGGGGAGGGGAGAGAAGGGGGGAATTCCATACTGTGCAAGCTTCAAATGTCCAATTTCAAGCTCAGAATTGTTGTTCCAACTTCAGAACAGGTTGTTCCAGCTTTACCAGAAGTTTCCATCGCTGTAGAAAGATTTTGAAAGTATTTCGAGCTTGAAACGGTTCTGTTTCAAAGAGAAATGGAGGTTCTAAGCTCAAAACAAGGTCAATTTCAAGCTTGGAACATTTCCAGAATGGTTGGGTCCTCAGTAGAACTTTTTAAGTAAGACCAGAGCATTCCAAATTGAAATGAAGCATTCTGAAGACAAAATCTTCTGAATTTGAAACGTTTTGCCCATCAGCAGTCCACCAGGCAATATCACTGAATGTCATTCCCTGACTCTAACTGAACGTCTTCATTATAGGTGACCAGCTTCATTGGTCAACATGATTTTTCCCCAACATGATTTGGAGCCTAAAAATTAGCAGTGTGAGTTTGAAGCCGCGATCTTGTTTTACAGTAGCTATGAACTCATAGCTCATTTGAAAACTACCAATAAGTCCTAAATTCATTCAGGCTTCAGGAATAAAAACAGTAATTAAATAAATCAACAAAGGTGCACTTACTTAGTTTCTTTTGAAGTTCTAATTTTTGGGCTTCAGATGACTCAACCACAGGTTGGCAGAGGTTTCTTGATATTTAAAGAAACTGGAGAATTCTAAGATTGCTTGTTCATATATATTTTGAATATATCTAAAGTCTCAACCTGGAGTAATGTATGTATACAACATTCTTTGCAGACTCAGACAAACTGCTGTGTTTCTTCAGGAACTCTGGGGTTTTCTTCCATGTTTCTGGCAAACCTATGCCAGTATGAGACAACAAAGTTTTGAGTTTTCCCTGGATTCTGTCTTCTTCTAGAAGTAGTTTCTTCTGTGTTCTCCTTTCACTGGGCATGTCTTCCACTTCAAAATGTAAAATTATTCAGACAATGTACCTGGAATGCTAATGTAGCTGAAATGTAATGTTGCATATTAATAATGGTGGTAGCAAGTTATAAAACACAATTAACGACCAGAGATTTATTCTATGGTTGACTGTCACCTACAGTGCACTTGTTTGTGTAATTTATGAATAGGGACTAAGATAATATCTGCTCAAATGCTATATGACTTTGCTTCTATTATATGCCCATCTAGATGTAGAGAGATTGTTTTCTGGAACCAGATTTACATAGTGTCAACATGTCACCAATGAAAATTGCCTCTCTCCTCTTTATCTACATCCTTCATTCCAATCTGTCTTACTATGAAGCCTCATTATAATATTATTCTAATAGTTGTTATTGAGGCAAGCCATTGAAACAGAGAGGAGATAAATGGTAATAATTGACATAATAATTGACACAAATGTTATACATTTGTATAAATGTATCCAAATAGTGACAATTGGTGTACATGATGTAATTTGTATCAAGCAAAGAGAAATTCTACCACTTGTATAATAAAGTAATTACACAAATTACACAAATACACAAAGTTTACTGTGAGCAGCATCTGTTCAACTGTTGCTTACCTGCCAACATAGCTTGTCTATACAGTAACCATTTTGGAATAGAAGGAAATTATAAGCAAATAATATTAGAATGGTCTAAGACAGTGGTGGCGAACATATGGCACACGTGCTGGAGGCAGCACTCGGAGCCCTCTCTGTGGGCACATGTGCCATTGCCCCAGCCCCGCCTCCCCCACAGCCCCCTCCTCCCCAGCAGCCCCCTTGGAGGAGAGTAGCCCCCGAGCGTGGCCCACGTGGAGCAGCAAAGCCAAGGACATGGCAGCCAGGCAGCGTAGAAAAGACTCTGCCCTCATGCCCCATCATACACAGTTGATACTGTGGGGCGCAGGCAGAGGGTGTGGCTGCCATGGCACTGCTGGGCTGCCTGGGCGATCTGGGGGGGCCCTGGAGGTGGTGAATGGCCCTACGGGCAGATGGGGTGGGGGTGGGGCAGGGGGTGGAGCGAGGGTGGGGCCAGTTTTGGGGCACTCGGTCTCTAAAAGGTTCGCCATCACTGGTCTAAGATCCCTAAACCTGTCATATGAACCCTAGCCTTCAGCAATATGTCATAGTGATATGTCAGTATGTAAAATACAGGTATTACCAATGTACTACAGAATGGCAGCCCATTTGCTATATTCTGCACTGGAGTATATGATAAATTGTAGAAAACTATTACAATCCTCTTGCCCTCCCTCTCTCCTTACTTATGTTTGGGGTGACCTACACTTCTGCAGTTATAGATTCTTAACTTGGTGAATTTATACTTAGTTTCAGTCCATTTTTAGCTATAAAATTATATAAATTATTACTTCCGATAATTTTATGAGTTAAAACAACAATACCCCAAATACATTTTTAAGAGGGTCAGACCTTCCTTTTGAAAAAAAGAAGAACTCTTTCTTATTTTGCTTATTCTTATTTAATTTCACAAACAAATGTTTTATAGAAACATTTGATCTAATCAACTCAATGATCACAGTCACATGCCCCAAAGTCCACCAAGTTCTGACCCATCTCTGAAATTTTACTTGCCCCAAATGCTAAGCAGAGTACAAACAACTTTTTATTTTCAAGAATATATCTGAGCACCAAAGATACTGTATAACTTTTCTTAGCAAACATAAATAATGTGCAGCTTCATTTGGAAAAGTATTCACCTGCCCAGAAGGGGAAAAAATGTACGTAAGCCAGGGATAAAAGTAGACTACCAGATCTGATTGTAAAAATGCAGAGGTCCATCAGATGATAGAAAACAAAATTTTGGGTATCTCTTTGCTCCTATCTAGTGGTTGATTTGATGTTTGCACCCTGGATCGCACATCCTTAAGGAAAGGAAGTTTAATGGTTAATTGGTAGCATTTTGGTAAATCAGTGCTTCTGAAATGGCTATGCACCTTCAAGGCACCATATGAGTATGTAAGCACACCACAGTAGCCATTTTTTCAAGAGCAAAGAATTATCAAAAGGTTAAATGTGCTTACCAGTCCAAAAGTTTGTGCAGACATTTTCAAAATGTCGATGGGTTAATGTCAATATGTCACAAACATCAATAGTTCTTCTGTATTTAAATTGTTTAAGTGAACCTTCTTGTAAAACAAATAAATTTGGCCATACCACACATTTAAAGCATCATAGCTGGCATTTCAGGGATTCCAAGATTCCCTAAAAGACTCTTGATAACAGTGTTCATAGGGGTAGGTGTGAAAAATTATTAGGAGAGTAGGTTAGTCTTGAACTCCTTGAGTGAGACAATCATCCAGCTAAGGAAATATATGATAAATCTGCATGTTGGCTTCAGTTCTGCTTTGGAGATGCATAGCATCTCTTCTTTGTGGTTGCTGGATTCTTATGTGAAATGTGACAACCAGAAATTCAATAAAACTCAACTTCTGTCTTCAAGATTGGGCAAAAGTGTTGCCCATTAAATGCCTTCAGGTTATTCAACTATGGGTACAAAATACCTGCCAGACTAATAAAGGAACAAACAAAAGAGATCATCCTGATAAGCTATTTCAATCTGTAAGAATGATATTCTTATGCAAGAATCAAAGAAGCTCCTCAACAAATAGTTGCATTTATTCCTACTCCTGATTTTTCCTGTTTAAGACACCGTCATGTAAGATTTTGCAATGACCAGCCAAGAAATACCAGCAAGCCACATTTTGCTGTTGGAGCAGTTCCCAGAAAAGCAAAAAACAAAGCAATTCTATGTTTCTCACCTTCATTGTTTTCTTAACCAGAATTAAGTGTTCATTGTTAGTGAATAAAAAAAAATCTACATTTTCCTTCATGTGTTCTCTAGCCTCAGTTCTATTGGTACTTTGGTCCCCATTTTCAAAATTAAATAGATAGCTATTTTGATAAATACAAACTCCACAAATAAAACAAATGTTAGTGGACGTGAGAATGTGACATTAACATGCATATGAATAGCAAATTGACTTTGAGATCAAAGCACAGAATTGTATCATTTTAAACAGGTTTTTTTGTTCTTTAAGTAACTTTTTAAAATGTAATCATTCAGAAGAAAAAAGAATGAAAAAATAGAAAGGAATCTAAACAAGCGTTAATTTAGTAATTACTTCTATTGATTAATGAAAAGTACCTTTTTATTCAGTCTGATACTCTTTTCATTCCATGTAGATCCTGCACAATAAGAATAAGGAGAAATAGGAAAAACTATAAAGTTCAGACCTTTAAAAATACAATGGAACTGAAAACAACTGAAACTTTCTTTAAAGATAATGCAGATAGTTCTTGACTTAGGACCACAATTTCTGTTGCTATGTGAGTTTTGGCCCATTTTATGACCTTTGTTGCCGCAGTTATTAAATGAATCACTACACTTGATAAGTTAGTAACCTGGTTGTTAAGTGAATCTGGTTTTCCCATTGACTTTGCTTGTGAGAGGGTCGTAAAAGGGGATTGCTTGACCTTGGGACACAGCAACGGTCGTAAGTATGAACCAATTGCCAAGCATCTGAATTTTGATCACATGATCCTGGGGATGCTGCAAAGGTCGTAACTGTGAAAAACGTTCATAAGTCATTTTTTTCAGTGCCATTGTAACTTTGTACAGTCACTAAATGAACTGTTGTAAGTCGAGGACTACCTGAATGCTATTGACCAATGGTCAGAGTGCTATTGACCAATTTCAGTGGTGCTTATGCCCAGAGGAGTAGAGGATCCCATCTGGAAAGCAACATGGTAGCCAACTCAGGACTACTTGTAGCTGAAAACAATTCAAATGCACTTAATTTAGTAGAAAGTAGTAATACCACTAGAGGCTGACCCAGGTGCATGTTGGAGATAAAAAGAATTACCATACACCAATAGGACAAATGGCAGGAACAGAGGTTAGCAGCTTTTTAATACATGTACACAAGGAAAAAACAGCACAAAATAGGAGAGCATTTATAAAAAGTTAAATATTCATTCTATGCTAAAGAAAGATGTAGAATAATAGAACTGTGAATTGTTTTATTCACTGAAAAAGAAGTAATATCAATCAAAAGACATGGCCAGATAGAGCAGAGGCAAGCAATATTTTTATCATAGGGGGGGTGAGAGCTTTTTTCACCTATTATGTTTAGCTTTAAAAGGCTACACAGGGAGGCACCAATGGGACAGGGTGTGAGGCTGTTTTTTGGAAGCATAATAAATCTGACGAGAAAAAGCAAAACATTGCACAATTATAGACCTGTGATTGGCACATCGATTTCAGCAATACCATCTGGAAACCTGAAGGGTCACCCAAAAAAAGGAGAGCCAAGTAATGCCCACTCTTCTGCTAAACTTCTATTCTCCAAATGTGTTAAAAATCCTCCTAAGGTAGCTTCAACTCTGCTGCAGCGAAGTGCCAAGGTAGAAATACGAGACTAAAGAAATTATAGGCTTGCGGAATAAAAAGCAAAACCAGTAGAGACAATAGGAGAAAGAGATAGAAAGTTACATTGAAAACATAAATGCAATTGAACTGGGATAAGAGGACTGATTGGAAAAAAAATGCAAATGCAGTTAAGGAAGACCACAGGTGCTCTTTCAAGAGGGAACTGGACTTTGTTTTTCTTTGAAGACGTTTTTGCTTCTCATCCAAGAAGCTTTTTCAGCTCTGAAGAAGCTTCTTGGATGAGAAGCTGAAGAAGAGCTGAAGAAGCTTCTTGGATGAGAAGTGAAACATCTTCAAAGAAAAACAAGAAAATCCAGTAGCCTTGAAATAGCACCTTTGGGACAACCATGAACTGGATGACTGAGAATCTCCATAGACATTTAGCTATGCAGTAAGGAAGAAACTTTTGGTAGCTGCCTACATTACTCAGTGAAGCTATCGTAGGTCTGGCTGTGACTCAATATTTCTCTTGTCTTTATGTTTACATGGAATAATAGTTGAATAGGACAGTTAGCTACCATTTGAGGAATGCAAGCCAGATAGGAAAGGGGCAGCTTCTACTCTAGCAAAATAAAGTACAATTTTACTTCTTCTTGGTAACAGTGATCACATTAATGAAGCTTAAATTGTTTGCAATTGTACCATCCTGGTGTCCCATTGTTAGCTTGGCACTGATTATAAACCTGGGATCCTTCTCACCTGTGTCTTTCCATAGAATTTCACAGCTCATAACTATCAGGAAGGGAGTTTCAACCCTCCTAATGGAAAACTCTTTTTTTTTTACATATATGGAACATTCATAGCAATTTCATATCGCAAAAGAGGGATCTGTATGGGAAGCAGAAATACAGCAAACACTGCCCATTGGAATCAGTTTGCAGTTAAATGTATAATTTTAGATTTTGTGATTCTTTCAAATTAAGCCTTCTTATTGTATGATAATATAAGATAAAAGTGTATTCTCCAACACGCATAAACGCGCACACACATTAGGCAAGCTGTATGTAGTGTGTGGTCTATGGTTTACGAATGAATAGCACTGATCTGGGCTAAGTAGAAAACTTTTAATTATAAAAAGATTATGACAATAGAAGAGAAAGCAAAGAAAGGAGTGATTCTAAGCTAGTTACTCATCTTTTAGGGAGGGTGAAAGCTTTTGCAAATAGTTAATCCTGGATACTACTTTAGCAGCATTGCACAAGTCAACAAAATTCCTTTTTAAATTATGTACAACAAATGATTATTAAGATGATGTATATTGTTTATTAAAGGATTACCAACCATCATGTATATTATGAGATGTAAAAACCATAAGTGAGGTCACATACTAATCGTTAAACTACATTATTTTAAATAATAGGGTCTTTTGCAGAAGAAATAAATGCATAATTATTTAATCCTTTCTTTGTGCTGATTTTCTTTATATATAGCTTGATTGTTTTCCTGCAGATGTTTTGTTACTTGACTAGGTTACATCTCCAGTGCTAGAAGTGAATGGGTTTGCTCTGTTTATATACAGTGACTTGGAAGTTATTTTCTCCTTGGTAGTTCCTAGCACAGTTGTGGCGAACTTATGGCATGGGTGCCAGAGGCGGCACTCAGAGCCCTCTCTGTGGGCACGCACGCCGTTGCCCCAGCCCCACCACTCCCCGTAGCCCCCTCCTCACCAGCAGCCCCCTGGAGGAGAGTCACCCCAGGCGCAGCTTGCACAGCCAAGGACATGGCAGCTGGGCAGCGGGGACAAGACTCCGCCCTCGCACCCCATAGTGTACAGATGATGCTGCGGGGCACGGACAGAGGGTGTGGCCACCATGATGCTGTTGGGCTGCCTGGGCGATCTGCTATGGAGGTAGTGGGTGGCCCTGCAGGCAGGAGAGGCAGGGAGGGGCAGGGGCGAGGTGGTTTTTGGGCACTCGGTCTCTAAAAGCTTCACCATCACTGTCCTAGCATATTGTTTTTTGCTTGATTGTTTGCCTGGGATTAATTCTGGTGTTAATCCCTGCTTATCTAACTATTGATTAATAGCATGAGAAGATATTCTGGTTCTTTTGCTTCCATTTTTATTGTCTCTTTTGAATGGTGCATAAATGTTGTTTATCTCTATGTGCCTATTGATGGCTGATTTATCTGAGTGCCAAGCTTCCAGGAATTTTCTAACATTTTGGAACTAGTCTGTCTAGGATGGCCAGTTTCCAGTTGAAACTATGATTAAGCTGTCCATGTGTTGTGAAATTAAGGATTTTCATCTTGTCTTCTGATTGCTAGTTGGTGCTCGTGGCTATGTTCTACTAGTTTTCATCCTGACTGTCTTATGTAGTGGCGGTTACAGTCTTTAAACTGTAAATGGTAGAGGACTCGATTTTTCTTCTTGGACTACTAGGTTGGTTTACTTAAGATGTTTTGGAGGGCTTTAGCTGGTTTGTGTGCTGCAGTAATGCCATGTGGTTGTAATAGTTGTTGTTTGTTTCTGAGATGTTTTTGAGGTAAGGCAGTAATATTTTTCATAGTTTGCATTGGTTATGCTGTAGGTTGAGTGGTCAGGAACTTTTTGATATAAAAGTGTCTCCAGATCTTCTACAAAATTGGATGTGATCAGGCCAAAGCATTCATTAAACAGTTTGTAGCAGACATAGAATGCCAATTGGACCTAGCCAAATCCCACAACATTATTACCAGTGTGAACCTAGCAGGTATTCTGCATTCCCTATGGCAGGGGTAGGCAACCTCGGCTCTTTTATGACTCATGGACTTCAACTCCCAGAATTCCTGAGTCAGCATAGCTGACTCAGGAATTCTGGGAGTTGAAGTCCATGAGTCATAAAAGAGCCGAGGTTGCCTACCCCTGCCCTATGGCATTCTTAACTAATCTTGAAATAACTAATCACCGAAGGGCCTTCACTCTGGCACAATGTCTTGCCCTTCCCTCAACTGTCCTTGAAGACCAATATTGGGAGATCTCCTTCCTAGAGAGACAATGCCCTTGTGACTCCAGATCCGTAGCAAAAGGAGAACATGTACTTTTCCTGTGTCCCTATTACACAGACATCCCTACTAGTCTCATCTCATCATTATTGCATAAATACTCAGGCACTAAGACAACTTTACACCTCCCTGCTGCTTTCGGATACCAACTACAACATATAATATCTTCAGGTTCTGTGCACGAGCACTTAAAATCTGTCAGAAGATGATCTGTGCCTCAAACCAGCCTTAATGAGCACCTAGTTTGTCATTCTAGAGGGCTCTTTCATGCCCTCCTATACTTATCTACGACTCCTAGTCGTCTTTTGAGATTATTTTTAGACTTTTAAAATATTTTTTAACTTTTTAGATGTGGTTTTTTTTTTGATGTCTCTTTTCTACTTTCAAATCTTTTCTACTCCACCCTTCTTAAACTGCTCTATGATGGTAATAAAGATTTGAGTAATTGGGGCTATCAAATCATCTTTCCAGTCTTGAAAGACTATTCTTTTAGCAAGAAGAATTGTGAGAATACAATTCCTTTATCTACTGTCAATTTCCATATAATCCATATGTACTTCAAAATAACATGGATTTCCCAAAACATTAAACTGAGTCTCAAAGTTAAATTAATAACTATAATGACTTATTTCACAATTCTGGGAATTACAAAAACATTTTAATGCCGCCCTTTAAAAAAAATTTCCTCTGCAACTTTTTGTTGTTTCCTTGTGTACGTGTATTAATCATATTTTTCTATATTAATGCAACAGGATTAACAATGCTTATTTGTTGCCATCCACTGGAAGTATTTACACTTACGGGATCTATTAATATCTCATTTGGATCATCAGCACTTTAGCTTCAGAGACGCCTAAATTATTAAAAATGATCACTAAATCATCTGAGACAGAAAAGCCTGTTTTAGTCTTTATAGATACTTGATATTGCTAAATCAATGTGATGCTTAAAATTTAAAGTCTGAGTAGGGCCAGGAATTGGAGATCTCCATTGTGTCTAAATGAAAGAAATTGTCTTAATGATTATGGTGTCTCATATATACTTATAGTTATAGAAGGGCCAAAAACAAGAATATCAGCCTGCAGAACTGCTGCCTGTCAGCCATCAGGACGTGAACTCACAAAAGCCTGATCCATGCTGGCTACCATGTTGTTTTCCAGATGGGCATAAGCTCCACTGAAATTGGTCAATAGCACTCTGACCATTGGTCAATAGCATTCAGGTAGTCCTCGACTTACAACAGTTCATTTAGTGACTTTTCAGAGTTACAACAGCACTGAAAAAAGTGACTTGTGACCATTTTTCACACTTATGATCTTTGCAGAATCCCCAGGATCATGTGATCAAAATGGGCAACTGATTGTATTGCTGTGTCCCAAGGTCATGGGATCCCTTTCTGCGACCTCCTGACAAGCAAAGTCAATGGGGAAGCCAGAGTCACTGAAGAACCAGGTTTCTAATTTATCAACTGCAGTGATTCACTCAACAGCTGTGGCAAGAAAGGTCATAAAATGGGGCAAAACTCATTTAACAAATGTCTCGCTTAGCAACAGAAATTGGGGGCTCCATTGTGGTCATAAGTCAAGGACTACCTGTATAATATTACACTTGAACAGTTCTAAACAAATGTGTATCTTATCTTTTTCCTGTAATACAACTACAGTTAAACCTGCTGAGCACCCAACAGAGTATATATGACATGTTTTTAACCCTCTGATCCTTTATATAAAGGCAAATTATGGTTGTTATTATCGCTCTGAAGCCATAAAGCAAACTATGATACTTTCCAAGTGTGCTATAACAGTACCGTGTTACTTGGGAATCTGAAGACCATCAAGTTGGGAATGGCTATTCTAGAAGAACATGGTTAAGCTAGCAGGAAGCTAATGCAGGTTGCTCTTCCAGGAGCTGATGAGACTCTGCCCCCCCCAAAACACACCTTTGTATTGTTTTGCAGTGACATTGGGACTTGGCTATTTCAGATGTTACCTTTCAGATGGTAACCATTTGTTTCATTTTATTTCTGCCAGAGCCCAGTTAAGGTGCCATGCATGCTAAACTAGAGATCAAACCCTAGAATTTTGAAGACAGAATGCCACGTCAAACATTATTAATGAAGGGTCAAACTGAACACAAAACAACCTGTTTGATGATTTTTCAATAAAGCATAATGCTAAAATTTTAATTGATGGAGAAAATGGAGGAAGAGGAAGAGATAGGGGAAGGGGGAAGGGAAGGGAAGGGAAGGGAAAGGAGGAGAGAAAGAGGAGAGTGACTTTTAATGCATAAGAAGCATGATTTAATGCATAAGAAGCATGGCAATCAGTTTAGCCAATGTTAAAGCCGCTCACTGCTGGAAGAAAGGTAGAAACCAAATAGTCAGTTCTATTTCTTTTAGTAGTCAGTGCTGGTTTATGAAAGTCAAAATGGTAGATGCTGATACCAAAACAAGGCAGAATAGTCCACTGAGAAACAGAGAAGAAAAAATAGGCTCGTGAAAATCCCAAGGTTTGCAAAACAAAGCAAAGCAACTACTCTAAAGGGACATTTCCCCATCACAACAAAAATAGAACACAGAATATAGAATAATAGGGTTGGAAGGGACCTTGGAGGTTTTTTAGTCCAACTCCCTGCCCATGGCAGAAGATCCAGACTACCACTCCAGACTTTCTTTGGACTTGATGGGATAGATCAGTGATGGTGAACCTTTTAGAGACCGAGTGCCCAAACTGCAACCCAAAACCCACTTATGCATCGTCAAGTGCCAGGTGGGTGTGGCCCATTGGCTGGGTGTGGCCAATTGGGTAGGTATGGCTCATTGGGTGGGCATGGCTGTGGTGGTAACGGCAGACTGGGTGGGAATAAAAAGTTCAATCAATCAATGATTGACCTACCCCCCGACCTACGTACAACTGCGGACTTGCGCCTCTTTCGCCGAGCCTTGAAAACCCATCAATTCCATGCGGCCGGCCTGGCGTAGTTTTGATTGTGTTTTGGTAGGGGTTTTTATATGGGGTATTTTAGAGCAGGCTTTTTATTTAATATTTATTGTGATTTTTATTATCGCCTGTTCACCGCCCTGAGTCCCATAAGGGAGATAGGGCAGTATATAAATTTAAATAATAAATAAAAATAAATAAATTCCAACTTTGCAAGATCTTTTTTTTTCCTGCGAGAAGTTGAAATTGACTGATTGAACCTTTTTTTTTTTTTTGCACACGGTGGCAGAGGCCTAAAGCTGAAGGCCTAGGACTGGGGTGACAGCGCGCGTGCCCACAGAGAGGGCTCTGAGTGCTGCCCCGTGCCATAGGTTCACCACCATTGGGATAGATACAAGAGTTCATAGAAAGAACAGAATAATAGAGTTCCAAGGGATACCAGAGGTCTTCCAGTCCATCCCCCATCCCCCACCCAAACAGGAGACCCTATACCATTCGAGACAAATAGCTGTCCTATCTCTTCTTGAAAAGTTCCAGTGATGGACCCCCACAACTTCTGGAAGCAAGCTGTTCCGCTGGTTAATTGTTCTCACTGTCAAGAAGTTTCTCCTTAGTTCTAGGTTGCTTCTCTCTTTGATTAGTAATTACAGAACACTGAGAATTAGATGCAAATGGAACCAGAAAATAGTATATATATGGTAGAAGAATCAAATTCTCTGTCTGAATTACATTCCCTGCTATCTGGAGCCTTGTACAAAAACAGAAACAGATACAAGAATTCATTGCAACAATTGACAGCAAGCCTTATCTGTTTTGTAATAAGAAGAGAGGAAGGACAAATATATTGTCCATGGACAGGGAGTAAAACCAATATTCTTACAAAAAGTGTTTTATTTCTATTTTTAATATCCCTGCAGAAGAGACAGGTAGTGCTGATGTTAACGGCTCTTTTTAAAAAATGGACCACACATAAAAAAAATCTTTATACTGCAATTATCTGTAAACAGCAATAAAAGAGATACAGGTTTACAGACATGGAAGAATGAATTACTTATGAGATCCAGAAAGGTTAAATGAAGAAAAGTGATGAGAAAACAGAGAAAAGAGGAAATATAGAATATGCTGATAAGTACAAAGTAAATTGACCTTAAATGATGAAAAGGGATCGGTGATGGGGTGGGCATCAGAATCTAGAAGATGACATATTGACATATGACATACCACTTTTTTCATACATCTCAATGCACATAAAATGGGATAAAGTTTTAACTGCAGATTTTGATACACCTTCTCCATGGGCATCACTGAATGGGATATAGTCAGACATATGGTAGATCTCAACTGATGTTACCATTATGAACATCCAGTCTTCACTTTCAAAAAAAAAAAATAACAGAGAAGGATGCTATTAACAATGACCAAAGATGGGCCAAAACTTAATTGCAGTTCCCAAAAATCTTTGAAGAGAATGTGATAAAGCAATAAAAGAAATAGACCACTCTGCTCTTTGAACATCAATATGCTTGAGATGGATCAGTCAGTTTTGTCTTTCAAGATAATCAATTGAGGAGCTTCATTCACACAATCTTAAGTTGCTTTTTTGTGAGTTGTTTAGCTCACTGAATAGCTCACTGAAAACATACAAAAACCTATTTGGTTACTCAAGATTCGTCCAATTTAAGATGGCCTTTTCAATAGTGAACAACCCAATGTATCTGGAAACTTCCCACCACCTGAAGGAAGATGGTGACCTCTTTATTCCCCCAAACTTGATTAACTAATACATTTCTAGTGAGTACCATGAGTAACAGTTATTAATGGGTTAATAGAACTCAGGTCCACAGAAATTATTTTTTTGAAATCCTTCATAAAAAAGGAATGGAATTAGAAACTCTTAAATCTCTGCCTTGCAGGCTTCTTGTGGATTTGCAAATCCAGATGTCAAAACAATGAGAGTGGCAATACTAAATGCAGTGCGGTAGCTGTTTATCCTCAGTAAATGTTAGGAAACAAGACCATGTGAAAGATCTATTAGAAAGTATATTCTCCTCACTCTCCTTTTCACTTCCTCGAAAGCAAAGTTGAAAACAGTTTCCCCCAGAATAACATAGTCTGGAGTAAAACTTCAGGTCATTTCGATTTTATAATCTGCAGGACCTGCTGGGTTATTGATATGGGCTGGTGAAACATCACTCCAGACTTAGATTTGCTATTTACGTAACTGATCGTCAAGTGGAAAACTGCAAGCGCACTGTTTGGTAACATGGGTTTGTCTGTCACCTCTCATTGTTCCTCTTCAAAGTACAATCGCCACTTTATCTGGCAACAGCTTTCTTTAAGAGTGCGTTGTATAAGAAATCATGCTTTGTCACCAAAGCCAGAGTTTTCTAAGCAGGCAAGAATTTCTGCCCGGTCTTAATAGGCAATTAATTTTGTAAATATGCATATTACAACCCAACAATAATATGGAAGACAGAAGATAATGGAGCCAAATACTCTTTTCTTCACAAAACCTCCCTATTTGTTCTGCCAACATCATCCAAAAGAGATTGTTTTTCTTTCATGAATTGTCCTCCTGAATGATTTATGCCTGTTGTGTTATCTGAAGCCCTTTTGAGGTCCTCTTTTAGATTCAGCCAGCCATTAGCTGAGCAATTGTTAATTTTAATACTATAAAAGTTTCTGATGCCACAGAGAACTTAATGCCACTGTTCAAGGAGAGAATTAATTGTAGTGTATCTCATAATTACATTGGTTTTCCAGTTTCCAGTTGCATATATTTATTTTTTTAAAAATAAGTTATATATTGATTCTGAGGCAATAAATATCTGGACTAACAAGAAGCATAAAAGTTATTTTTTTGCCTTGCTGAGAGGATTTATTCAGAAAATGTGACAAGACCAGAGTTCCCTGACTCTGAAGTAGTCCAGAAGACCACTGAACTATGGCAATTTAGTCTATAGTTCCTTGTTCATGTCTAGCAGTCACCTGTGTTTTTGCAGCCCAGATTATGATAACCCTAACTTGAATGAGGCATTATAGGAGACACTGTTTGTAGTTTTTAAAGGACACCTTCAGCAGGAAATTTGAAGTAGTAATTTTACTTCTGTTATGGAGCAGTCCTTTTAGAAGTAAGTCCTGATGAATTCAGTACACGAAACTTTTATGTTTTTCCAAACAAAGACATGGGTCAAATGTTTACTATAGTAAACTTAACTACATAGTAGCTGTCAACACTGCTAACATCGGATGTTCTTGCTTTGACAACAGATAAAAATGCATCCATTTTCTCTATGTTTTTAGAATCAGTTGGTGCTGGGAGGGGGGATTGGGATGAGAGTTCAGTTAGCCATAATAATAATAACTCTGCCGTGGGAATCCAAGGACAAACTGGGTCCAGAGCTGATAACATTTGGCGGGCTGAAGAGCTAGGGAGAAAGCCCTTGCTTCAAGCTATTTGGAGAATGTGATTTATAACTGTTCATTGGGGGTGGGAATTGTACTTTGTTACTTTGTATCCAGGGGAGGGGAATTTAGTTTTTGGGTTCAACTATGTAGTGCCGATACTTTGTTTCCTGAATAAAAGATTTTTTAAGAAAAACAATGCCCCGAAGTTCTTTTGAAGGGTTTCATCTATTGGAACCATGACTATGCTAGGGAAACTGACTGCTCTCCAGGTGACTGCTAGACATGAAAAGGAAGTATAGACTAAGTTGCCATCATTCAGTGATCTTCTGAACTTTTGCAGCCCAACCTTAAATCAGATAGGTAGATAATGAAAGGGCAGACCAAGTCTCCTAATGTATGATGTAACTCAGCTTTGAATTCATTTCAAAGACACAGCCAATATGGTGGATAAAAGGAATGATGTGAGTTCTGACTATACCTCCCACCACCTTTGGACATACTAGCTAAGAGCATATGGGAAACATAGTTCAACAGCATCTAGAGAATCAGGCACTGGGAATTCTTGGCCAAAAGCAGCTCATGTTGAAAGTCAGGAATTCCAAGCTAATGAAAAGCCCAGATCAATTAAAGAACATGGCCTCATTGTCTCAAAAGCTAAATGGAAGAAGGAAGCCTTGTAGGCAAGAGCAATATTGATGCGTTGTTTTAGTTAAAAGAAGGGAAGTTAAGGTAAATAATGTAGAGATGGGGGAAATGATGGTGCTGGAAAAACCAAAGTCATAGAACAATAAAAGAACAAAGATATAGCTTTATCTGGAAGCTGGCAAGCTGATAGAAATAGAAAATAAAGAAAGGAGTGCAAGGGAACTGATATAACTCTGTCATAAGAGAATACTGCTTCAATTCAGTTTAAAGAGAAAACACCACCTACTCTCCACAAGCAAAGAGTAGAGGCCTTGATGATATTTACCGACAGCCCTTAACTGTCCAACAGACCTAGAGTTGACAGAGATATAGTGTGGGATTATACATATGTTTAGTTTGCAATTTCCCCATCTAATCTACAGAAATTCAGGGATAGTCTTCCATTCCAGTATAATCAAGCCTAACCTCCTTAGCTTCTGGGCTAGAACAAGTTCAGCCAGAATGTCTTTCATGGCTATCTATGGGTTAGATCACCTATAATCTTTATATGTGCAACTGCAAATTCTGATTATGACAGACGATTTGTGCCAAATTTTGGTTTGTCTTGGAATAATTGTGAAATGGCCATAACAAATACAGTCAAAGGTAAATAAAATGCATGTCCTGGGAGTTACCTCCTTTGGATTTTTGGGGGGAAATTTATTGCCTTTCCTGGCTCTGCTCTTGGTTCTTTAGTTCAGGTCCTGGACAACTCCCAACATATTCCTATTTCTTGCTTTTGTTCTACGTACATTTGATGGGCCTACAGGAGCATTGTTGCTTCAAATGTTGATGCTGACTTTCCAAGCCATTCATGCAGGAGTTCTTAATGATTTGATTTTATTAAAACACATATTTTTGCACATTTGGGTCCATTGTGTCATCAAGGTCACTTAGTTTGTGTAAGAGTGACCACCTTACATGCAAAGCTCTTTGCCATCTTATTGCTAATCTTTAGAAATAGAATTTTCCTTGAACCACATTTTAAGTCTCATAAATTTAAAAAATATCTGTAAAAGACTTCTTCTTTCAGAACTTTTATGAAACGGAATGAATCATTAATACTTTAAATTATGGTAGTATTGGGTTTCTATTTAGATCAGTGTTTCTCAACCTTGACAATTTTAAGGCATGTGGACTTCAACTTCCAGAATTCCACAGCCAGCATTGTTGAGAAACACTGATTTAGATCAAGTTTGTTAAATTGACAAGATCAGTTTAATTCTGAACAAGTGTGTAGCAAATAAAAAAGATAATGCCACCACGTTATATGTTTTAAATTGTTATGCCTATTGTTCATGCTAATTTAAACAATTTAAATGTTTAAAATTTTATCTGATAATTTTAGTCTGTGGTTAGCGGTTAAGAGGAAGCAGGTTCTGAAAAGCAGCACACATTTTATACATTCAATAAATGAAAATAAAATCCTTTCTGATTTCATGTAGAGATGTTTTAATTTTCCCAAAAGGCCTTTTGAGTCTAGTGGAATGATAAATCTAATGTTAGTTGATATGTTTTATTTTCTGCTCTTGTTTTTGTTTTTGGAGCTTGTCTGAATGCTGCTCACATTTCTCTGTATTTTTTTTTCAAACTTGGGATGTCCACCTTCTTTTTGCTTATTCTCTTAGGCATCCTGCAGGGACATTGGGGAGAGGGGTATCAAAAACATTGATTGTCGTGACCATGAAGTTAAAGGCTGGGGCTTCAATCATGCAACTGTGACTCCCATTTTGACTTTTCCTTCCTCCCCTGCAGATGTTCTTGGAATTTCTGGAAAATATATGAATTGTACGTATCAATCAATTGTATTAAAGATTTAAACATCTAACTTTAGAAGCAGCACAAACAAGACAATGCAAACTGAACTTGGAGAAAGTTGTTCCACGAAGAAACATTTGAATATCATTCAGAGCTTTTCTGGATTGGTGAATAGGTGAATGATCTTAAAAACAGCCAAACAGCAAAAATGTATGCATTTCTTAGCTTAAAGTAGTTTCTATTTTCCAGTCATCCATTTTCTTGAATTGTGGTTTTTTATATATATATAAACTGAATGTAAGCTAGGTGGAATGGTAGACAGAATTTCAAAGGAGCAATTGAAAACCAGTGATTTTCTAAACTGATGATGGATTGTTCTTAATTTTGCTTTCAAAACCATATTGTGGTGGACATTTACGCTCCTTGCCCCCCCCCAAAAGCAAATAAGATATGGCCCAATCAGCCTTAAAGACTGTGTGAAGAGTATGCATAATAGAACAACCAGATATATAAATAGAATAATACAAAGAAACGTAATCTGTTACCAGAGCTGTAATTCAATCCTTTTGCAACACAACTGCAGACAAAACTGGGTTATGAATAAGCTTTACAATCCATAGACTGGACTCTACAACAATGACTGGGTATAAAACCTTGAATGATTGTTGTCACCTAATAAGGCAGAAAAATAAAGAAACCTAATGATTGTGTCAGAAAGAGGAAATATTAGTAAATACTAATTTCGGATTAAGGATACAGCAAAGAAGCCTGTTCCGTACTTCTTTCCATTGTCCTGCAAAGCTGATAATCTTTTCTTAGCCAGGCACAGCCCATTCCCTTTATTCTTCTTTCTCCTTTTAAAGGCAAGACATACAAAAGCAGAAGCAGGAGGAGGACAGTTAATTGCAGAAATGTTTCCCTTTTATTATTTTGGCCACTTCTCTTCTTATCAAACCAAGAGGACAAACAGAAGGGGGTTAACTTTAATAGAAGATATTGAAAAGCCAAAAATATATCCAATATATTTATGTAATAAATATATTTTATATTAAAATATATCTAATATATCTATATCTGTATTATATTCTAAAGTAATATTTTTCCAATCTTCCCAGCTCAAGAGAACGCTACCTGTAGAAACTGACTGGCCTCTATGCAGATTTGGGGGTATTCTGGAAATTCTGGAGATCACAGCAAGCATCTCAAGAACTCCATATTCATAAGAAAACCCATTTATAAAGCTTTCATTATAAAGCCTAGAACAGTGATGGCGAACCTTTTAGAGCCTGAGTGCCCAAACTGCAACCCAAAACTCACTTATTTATCACCGGGTGCCAGGTGGGCATGGCCCACTGGGTGGGTGTGGCTGCAGTGGTCACGGCAGATTGGGTGGGAGTGGCCAAGGTGGGTGTGATCACCTTGATGTTGCTTGTGGGGAGGGACGCCTGTGGGGGCCGGGCAGGGTTGGGGAGATCCAGGGGGTCTCTGCCAGGTGGGGGGCAGGAGGCTCGTCCTGCGGGGTGAGGCGAAGCAAGGCGAGGCAGGGCGGGGGTGGCATTGTCACAGGGAAAGGTGTGGCACGGGCAGGGGCGGCTGCTGCCTGACACCATCGACCTCTGCACACAGAGCCCAGCGAGCGCATGGGTGCTGGGATGCATCCGGCCATGTGGGACCTTGGCGAGTTAGCGGGCGGCTGGTTGAAGAGGGATGGTTGCCATCTTCAGGGCATGGCCTGTGTGCCCACAGAGAGGGCTCTGAGTGCCACCTCTGGCACGCATGCCATAGGTTCGCCACCACTGCCCTAGAATATCTTTCAGCCTTACTCACTTCGAAAGATGTTCAGTAATCCTATGACTGTAACTGAATTGCTTCCTCCATATTCCATATGGAGTTGATATGGAGTTGCAGGAAGGAAAATAATACTGGAACTGATCATTCAACACTACCTAGTCCAGTGGTTCTCAACCTTTTTAATGCCGCGACCCCCAACCGGTCGTAAGTCGAGGACTAAACCGGTCGTAAGTCGAGGACTAAACCGGTCGTAAGTCGAGGACTACCCAACCGGTCGTAAGTCGAGGACTTTCCCTGCCCGGGAGCGCCGCGCATGCGTGGTTCCGCCCCCTGCGCTGGCCGAGGCGTAGCTGGCAAGCGGCAGAGATGGAGCAGGCCGACCACCAGCTGGCCCAGCTCAAGGGAGGTAAGGCACCCGCCGGAAAAGGGAAAAAAAATGGCAGACAGCCTTGCTTGCCGACCCCCGTAAAATGGTCGATCGACCCCAAATGGGGTCGCAACCCATAGGTTGAGAACCGCTGACCTAGTCCATAACAGAATTTTTTCAAAACATTTTCCTGTAATTTCTTATCATGATATGTCACAACAATAAATGGGCCAGTCTTTTTGCAAATTCATTTTAGAAAGAATTCTGCTTTTTCCTAAATGCTTCTCAAAAGGCAGCTGGACTTTCTTGGGTTTTTTCCTTGAAAATATCAAGGAATTCTTAGATGAAAAGCAAAACATTTTCAAGGGGAAAAAAAACAAGAAAGTCCATTTGCCTTTTGAAAAGCATCTTTGGGACAACCATGTCCTGGATGATTGAGATACTCTAGACAATGAGGCTCCTTTAATATCTATCAGGATTGGCCTTAAAGAAAATTAATATACAGGTAGTTCTTGACTTATGACCACAATTGAGCCCAGAATTTATGTTGCTAAGTGAGACATTTGTTAAGTGAAGTTTGCCTCATTTTATGACCTTTCTTGCCACAGTTGTTAAGTGAATCATTGCAGTTATTAAGTTAGTAACATGGTTAAGTCAATCCAGCTTCCCTAATGACTTTGCTGGTCAGAAGATCATAAAAGCAAAACATTTTACCCCAGGACACTGCACCTGTCATAAATACAAACCAATTGACAACCATCCGCCTTTTGATCACGTGACCACGAGGATGCTGCAATAGTCATAAATGTGATAAACGGTCATAAGTCACTTTTTTCCAGTGCTGTTGTAACTTTGAACGGTCACTAAACAAACTGTTGTAAGTCAAGGACTACCTGTACCTGGTAAACGCAATTTACTAGCCTCGTCTATTTTTTTAGCAAGTTGCAAAAGCAGTTTTTATTATTTCTAAGAACCTCCCCAAATTAGTTTTAAGAATATTGTTGGCTCCTTGGTTTGGGATATTACTCAAGATACGTTTGTATCTAATGCTCTTTGGCATATCTACAAATAACAGCTTTCCAAGAATTTTTGCAGAAGGAAGAAGTGAATCTAGGATTACAAGTTTAGGTGCAACACATTGTCAGCTAATTGTCTGGTGTTATTGTCAGATTGCTTAGGGAAGTATCAGCCCAGTTTTTTTCACTGTCATCCTAAGACCACATCCACACACAGAGAGCAAACATTACAGAAGAATCTTGTCTCAAAGAATGATGGAAGACAAGTGTGAGTAATTAAAAATGACAGAGGTCAGTGTTGTGATATTATTTTTCATGTATTTATTGTTTTTGTGTGCGCCTTATTGGCTTCCTTTCCTATCCTCTATTTTCAGTCCGTCCTAAAATCTATTGCCTATTTTCCCAACTATTTTCAGTTCCTTTCCCTGTTAGGGATAAACAAACATGCTTGAAGTTTATACAGAGCAAGATCTTTGAGCAGATTTATTAAACAGCATATTTGTGAGCGCTTGGATAGGCAACTATAATTAATAGGAGCCAGCCCGGATTAATTGCAAACAAATCGTGCCAGACTATCCTTATATCCTTCTTTAATAATGTTATTAATTTAATAGGTCAGGGGAATGCTGTACAGATAGTGTAACTCAACCTTACGAAAGCCTTTGACAGAGTGTATCAGGATGTCCTCCCTCATAAAATGGGGAAACGTGGGCTTGATGTTAGATGAACTCGCTGAATGTCTGAACCCAGAGTGCTCTTTGCTGGCTCCACTTCAGCCTGGAGGGAAATGCTGGAGCTCTGCCAGAGCTCTGCCCTGGGTCCCAAGCTGTTCAATATTTTTTGTTGTTGTCTTGGAAGAAGGGATCGCTGAGATGCTCATTAGGTTTTTAGATGACTCAAAGCTGAAAGAGGTGGCTAGTACTTTAGAGGAGAAAGAAGAGATTTTTTACAAATCTAGACAGGCTTTGGAACCGGTCTATGGAAGTGGCAGGTGAGAGCAAGCGCTCAGCTCCATTTGTGCAAGCGGCAAGTGCACATGCCTGCCACTTGTGCAAAATTGATCACACATGTACACACTTGCTCACCACTCATGGAACCATCCTCTCCCCCCTGCAAGTCCACAAAGCCGGAAAGGTTGGGGACTCTGCTGTAATAGACCAATCCTCTCACAAGAGATCCACCACTCACTCCCGCCCAAAGCCTGAGGGAATAGCTAGATTTCAAGGACTCATTTAAATTTGGGGGCCTCTGAACCTCTGGGGTGATATCATTCCAAAGGACAAGCACTGTAACAAAGAAGGGCTATTTTCTGGTCTTGTCAGTAATACTGTTTGATCTATGCAACCCAGAGCATGCTAATGCTACCCAATTGTGTGGTACAGGAAAAAATTACAGAAGAAAGATCCTTCAGATAGCCAGGTCTTCTGCCACGAAGGGTTTATATTGTATAGGCTCTAATTAGCACCTTGAATTGCACTTGGAAGTAGTAACCAGTGCAGCCCACACAGCAGAGGTGCATACTGTGGCACTGTATTCTGGACCTGCTGCAGCTTCTGAGTGATCTTCAAGAGCATCTCCATATATAACCCATTGAATATCCCAGGTGTGAGGTGACAAGAACATGTCTTAAAGCTCACCCAATTGAGACATGGATGCAGTTGATACACTACGTGAATTTGTGTGGAGGGAAAACTCCACCTGCAACCTGTTCTTTGAGCAGGGGCTCCGAGTCCAAGAAGACCTCTGAACTGTACACATGAAATTGTACATGAAGAGGAGAAAGCAACACCTTTTCAGAACTAAACATCTCCAGTCCCTGGTGGTTTGAACACCTATAGCAACTCATTCCTGTCAAGGATGAGCTTGGGCCTATCCCTCCTTATTCAGATCAGCACACTTTCTAGAGCAGGGGTCCCCAACCCCTGGGCCATGGCCCACCAGTGGGCCATGGCCTATTTGGAATTGGGTCATGTGTGTGGCTGGCTGGAGCACACACACATGCGTAGCTCAACTTGCATGAGCAGCAGGCTCATGTGCACGCTGGTCTGGCACTCATGCAAGTCGAGCTACACACATGCACGCTGGCCTGCTACTTCACAAAGGCTGCGTGCACCCCAGCATACTGCTCACACAACCCAATTCCCCTGTCCCACACACACAGCCAAGCCACCCAGCCACAAAGTTTGGGGACTGCTGTTCTAGTGAGTCAGACAAGATCTTGACAAAATTTGATCAGACTGGGGTTGAGATTCAACTGGATATCATTAACATAGTGATGGCACCTGACCCTGAACGAACAGATGACTTGACCTGTGGGTCTCATGTAAATATTCAATAGAAGGGACAACAGCATCAAGCCCAGAGGTACCCCACATGTTAAATATAATCAAGGGCTGTGGTGCAACTGCTAAAAAGGCACATGCAATATATAACATTTCTATATTGAGATGCTTTTAAAAAAGCAAAGAATCCAGATCAAGGAAGTAATTGCTCTACATTACTCTGTCCAAATCAGTTCCATTTGATGTACTATAGCCAGATGAAAAAGGACAATGACAAGGGAACAAGGTTGTGGGAAGTTTACCAAGAAGGTAAATGGTTGTTCTGGATCATATAATCCTGACTAGAGCATGTAGCTCTGTATGATAGAATGTTTGGCATTTAGTTCTGTCTCCTTAAGAGATGGCTTATGGGTAATGTAGTTTTAGCTAGGCAGCTATATCATGTTAGGAGGTCAGTGGGAGGTCAGTGGGAGGAGTTCATTAGGGGATACACTGGCTACGTGCCAGTTGGGAATGTCTTTGTCTGAGATAAGCATGGAGCCACAGCAGGACTCAGATGGTCCGATTCCATGCTACAAGCTGGTATGGAGGAAGCATTAATTTCTTACCTATGAGAATGAACAGATGTGTATTATCCAGAAGAAACAACCACATAACTGCAAGTATTTCTATCTCTGAATAAATATCTGTTTTGGAATCATTCTTATTGAGTTATCTGTAAGATTTGGAATTATAAAGCATCTTAACTCTGGATCTGAACAGATATTTATTCAGAGATAGAAATACTTGCTGTTATGTGGTTGTTGCTTCTGGATAATACACATCTGTTCATTCTCATAGAGTTATCTGTAAGATTTGGAATTATAAAGCATCTTAACTCTGGATCTGAACAACGGTCCGGAATGCAAGCCCTATAAGGAATGATAAAATAATATGGATATGCTTCTTTCTTTTTTCCATTCAAACGTGTTCAATTCTCAGAGATTGCCTGGACAAGTCCTTGCAGTTCTGTTGGCAATGGATAAGTTTATCCTACAGAAAAGATGCTTAAGGAGAGATATAATAGCAGTCTACAAATATCTGAAGGGTTATTACACAGAAGAGGAAGTGGACATTTTCTATTGTCCCAGAGGGAAAGACCAGAATCAAGAAATAAAAATTATATGGAAGGAAATTCAGATAGACATTAGGAAGACATTAGGAAGACTTATAGTGTGAGCTATAGCCAGTAGAACAGGTCACCAAATAACAATGATAAGTTCTCCTTTGCTAGTTGTCTTCAAGCAGAGGTTGGGTGGTTATCCATTACAGGGGTCCCCAAACCCCAGTTCATAGACTGGTACCGGGCTGCAGCATGCCAGCCACTGGGCTGCACAAGCAAGTGAAGTCCCATCCGCCGGATACAAGCAGCATACAAAACCACACCCCCTCTGGTTAGTGGAAAAACCTTTCTCAATGGAACCGGTCCCTGGTGCCCAAAAGGTTGGGGGCCGCTGATTTATCAAAAATGTCCTGTCCCTCCCCAGAGCAGAGAAAGATGAAAACACACATGACATGCCCCCATGAAGGTAAGATGAGGTGAGTGGAGGTTAGTTAGTTTAAAAGGTTCTGTTCTCCCCGTTTTGCATCTCTGATTGCCAGTTATATTGCACTGTACCAAAATGATAGGATATTTTCCTTGACCTGGTAATGGCTAAAAATTGTGGGATTGCAATTCCAGCACAGCTCAGAACAAGGTAGGAGATGGTCTTAGAAGGGAGGTAGAGGTAGAGAAAAAAAATCTGAAACAATCCTCAGCTTTGCTTTGCCCCGATCCTCTGTCATGTTCATTCCTGTGTGTGCAACTACTTGGCTAGATCAAGCTCCATGACTTTTCAGAATGACAGGTATAGATATTTCTAAATACAAAGGAAATTGCAAATAAGCGTTTTGATCTGGTGATGTTTCTCTTTTCCTTCTTCTTTTTGTTTGTTTGCGTTGAAGCAATTTAATATTCCACAGATCTTAGAACTTTTTCTCTCCCAATTAAAAAGCAAATCAACTGGAATGCCTAGAGGAAAACTGGCTGATTCAATTTATTGCTTTGCCATCATACTCTCTGTGTTATAGGAGCCAAAATAAACTATCTACCTCTGTTCTTGGAATTCAGATATATATGAGCTTTCTGAGTCTTTTCTTTGGAAAAGAAAAGAAAGCCTGAAGAATACTTGTTAATGTGACAAACAATTGGGCTTAAATATACAGAAAATGAATACCAATTGCTGTGCCAGTAGGGCAAAGCAGGCTTATGGGTGGTCCACAGAATCCATTTTTCCAGCTCCCAAAAAGTTGGTGGCCTACTGATTGTTGACAATTAACAAAAAACTATGTGTGAGTCACAGGATTATACCATTTACACCTATAAATTGTTTTTTAAAAAACCAGCTCTCCCCTTTATAAATACTCTTCTCTCTTGGAAATCATTCTACTCAACTATATGATATCCTTCATCCCTCAGGCTTCCATAAATAGACCTAATATGTCTCCCAAGTCTGGAATGTTTAGGTGTTTTCACTGTAGGTTGTAGGAACATAGTAATTCTACCAGTAATGGATATGTTTCAGTTGCCTTATAGGTTATTTTATGGTGCAAATTCTTGGGGAACCAGTTTCCACAAATTGCAGGGATGCCATATTTTTATTATGTGGCTATATATTGCCTTCTTTATTACGTGGTCATTTATTGCCTTCTCCCAATATAAGGAAATTTATGTTAATTTTCTGGGCCATCTGTGCACCAACCAGATTCAAACTTGCTTGGGCCCAGCAAGTGTGTTCTTTCAATTTACTTCAAAATAATCTTGGAACATAGCTGGTGAAATCTTTTTAAAATTTTTATTAGACTACATTCAGGGTTGCATGAGTAGACAACCTTCTCTGTGGGATTGGGGGACTAATAAAAACTTCTTGTTGAGGACTTCACATTGAGGTATTGGGTCCTCTGAAAAGGACCTTACTTTCATTCATGTTCTTTCTCTTGTGTCTTCAAAGTAATGATCTCTTGGCCACCTTGGTTTTCTATAAAACTGCTCTCTCACATTTTCCCCCTCCTTCATCCAAAACCACAATTCCTATCCCCATAATACAGGCACTGGGCTTTGTAGGTTGCTGTGACAACTAACATCACAATGGATATATTCGTACAACCTACTTAACGAGATATGTAAACCTCTGAAAGATCTAGCAGGCACATTTGCACAATATGCTACTATTCTATTAATCATAGCTAGTTTTTTTTTGTGGTTGACAATGTTACATTGCCAACCAACCAACCAACTGGTCTGCTTATTTTACAGTTCAGTAAGTTGTGCGTACCAGAAAACAGATTAATTCAGTACCCAGGTAAGGTTAAACATGCCTTGTGAGTGCAGCCATCTTGTCAAAAGACTCCACCAGAAATTGTCACTGTTGGATGCTGAAATGCCCCATGGATTATCTGTGCTTATGTCTGTCTGAAAATTAGCACATGAATGATCTCCACTGAAAACCACTGTGTGTGAGGTAGCTTTGGATCAGCACAACACCCACTTGTGTCCCTATCACTGGGAATGTCTACAGCCCTCCCAGAGCAGCTTGAGCCCCAGTGAATGAATACCCTTGCAGTTCTGGGATTTCTCTAAATCAGGCCAAATGTGACGAAAGTCAATGTGCAGCGCTCATAAATCTTGGGGATAAAGAGAGAAAACGATACAAATGAGGAATGCAGTCTTGCAAGTGTGTTTAAGGGCCTGGCAACTTTTGACAACTGAAAGCAATGTGGAATTGGTGGCGGAGACCTGCACAAAGAAAAATGTCAACTTTGAAGGGAGGGTATGGAAAGGCTTTCGTGCACAAACAAAGCCGCAAAAACACAAAGTGCCTCTTGAAATAGCAGAGTGATAAGTCTATTGAGCGTGTGAGTCATCTTTTCAGTTGCTGAGAATGATTAGGTGCAGATTGCCATCAGGAGAACCATAATTCTCTCCCCACAGTTTCTGTCCCCTTTTTAAATCTGTAGTGCTTGCCCAGTTATTATGACATTCAAATTGCCAGCATCAAACTAGATTGTGGGTTTTTGCTTGTTCAGGAGCATTGTTGATCAGCACCAAAATAATAAAACCAGTTTCTTTGCAGGGCTATCTCTGCAGCAAAGGGGTCAAAAATGCCAAAATGGCGGCCCTTTGCAGCCACCATCTTGACACCCCTTGGCCCTCTCTCTGTGGACACCCCTGCTCCTTTAATGAAGCCCAATTTGTCTCAGGAGGAGACAATTATATATGCTTCCCTCAAAGCTTATAAGTAAAGAGAACCACATAAAAATGTCTAAAGTCCTTAACCAGCTATACATGCTTCCTCTTAAACTCCCAGCTTTTCTAAATCCCAGATCTGTACAATAACTTATTCAAATAAAGTGTTGCAATTTACACACACTCTCTCTCACACACACATACACACTTACACAGAGAGAGAGAGAGAGATTATTAATGTTGTTTTCATCTTTGACATGGTAATGTATCTATTCAGGAGGTGCCTGACCAACAAAGTAAAAGGCCCTGGGTTTGGATTGTGTTAAGTGCTTAAAATGCAAATCGGTTCTCTTGCACAAGATGACTTTCTCATTATTCCTCCATAATTATATCGATACCATTGCATCATCCCAAGAATTAACACATAATGAAGACAATGTTAACTTAGCTTCAAAGCAACTGGATTCATTTAAACCATCCACTCCTAATTAATAATTTTCAAGGGCCTAAAATAAGAACATGATGACTGACAACAGGAATCAGCTTCTGCTGAAGTCAGTGGAAAATCTGCTAGAGACTAACAGAGAGTAAGGTGAAAATGACTCTGGTGTTGGCATGATGGGAAGAATTAAAAGTCAGACACCTTGCAAACATCTGGAATTGCAGAGTATAAAGCCCTTGTTATTGGAAGGAGCTTTGTCATACTTTTAAGAAGGTTCACATATTAAGAATATTGTTTCTAACTACAAGAAGCAACCATTCCACACTCTTCTTCATTGCTCAGATCACACTTGTGGATCTGTGTCCAGCTCTAGACACATTTCAATAAAAATTTAGACAAATTGGAATAAGCTAAAGAATCTGGCAATGCAATGAAAGCAAAGTTCTACAAGAAGATGATTATGGGAGAATAAGGTAACCCTCTTTAAGTTCTGGAAGAGGCCTGACACAAAAGGCCAAAATTTACTCTCTATTAACCCAACACGGAGGGCAAGGATCAACAATTTTTACAAGAAGGCAGATTTTGGTTGAATGTTAGGAAACACTTAGAACAGTTTGCTGCTGAACCAATTACCCTCCTCCCTTACTAGATATGTTCAGAGTGAAACTGTCCAGCCATTTATCTTCAATTCTGTGCTGTCCCATTCATGCACACACACACACCATAGGTCAGTGGTGGCGAACCTATGGAACGGGTGCCAGAGGCAGCACTCAGAGCCCTCTCTGTGGGCATGCGTGCTGTCACCCCAGTCCTAGGCCTTCAGCTGGATTTTATAAAACCTTTTCGCTTTAGGCCTCCGCCGCCGTGTACAAAAAAAAAAAAGGTTCAATCAATCAGTCGATTTCAACTTCTCGCGGGGAAAAAAAAAGATCTTGCAAAGTTGGAATTGATTGAACTTTTTAGTCCCACCCAGTCTGCCATTACCACTGCAGCCACGCGCACCCAATGGGCCACGCCCACCCAATGGGCCACACCCACCCAATGGGCCACACCCACCCAATGGGCCACACCCACCCGCCACCCGACGATGCATAAGTGGGTTTTGGGTTGCAGTTTGGGCACTCCGTCTCTAAAAGGTTCGCCATCACTGCCATAGGTTTAAGGGGTTTTTATTAAGGATTCAGAACCTGAATTGGTATCCCTCAGCAATTCCCTGTGCTGGCACCAGCTCAACCCCAATGAGGCTACTCAAATGAAGCCAACACTAGTCCTCAAGGAAAGGCAAGTCCAATCCACTAGGCCAAAACAAGTTCCCAAGGCAAAAAGACAAGTTCCAAGACAAAGGCAAAGGCAACAACTGAAGAGACATGACCCAAAGTTCAAGGCAAGAACACACAGCAAGAAAAGGAACACATTGTTCCCAGCATTGTCATATCCAACTTCGGGTCAGTCTATCACAGTGATGGCGAACCTTTTAGAGACCAAGTGCCCAAACTGCAACCCAAAACCCACTTATATGGGCATGGCCAATTGGGTGGGCATGGCTGCAGTGGTAATGGCAGACTGGGTGGGACTAAAAAGTTCAATCAATTCCAACTTTGCAAGATCTTTTTTTCCCCGCGAGAAGTTGAAATTGACTGATTGAACCTTTTTTTTTTTTTTTGCACATGGCGGCGGGGGAGGCCTAAAGCGAAAAGGTTTTATAAAACCCAGCTGAAGGCCTAGGACTGGGGCAACGGCACGCGTGCCCACAGAGAGGGCTCTGAGTGCCACCTCTGGCACCCGTGCCATAGGTTCGCCACCACTGGTCTATCAAGAAGGGTGAGGCTTTCTCCTCATGAGTAATCTGGCTGACCTTCTCTGCTCCTGCCTTTTCTCTGCCTACATGTTCTTGGATCAGGTGCAGAAGGCAGTTCCTTTCCCTCATTGCTGACTAGCTGCAGCTGCATGATTTCCCCACCTGAAGCCTCAGAGCTGTCCTGCTGCAGCTGTGCTTCAGCCAAATCACTCTCAAACCTCGCTGCCTGGAGCCATTGACAAAATTCCACTCCTGATGTGCCCAGAACAGGTTCATCTTCCTCCGAGCTGACATCTGGTGAGGTATCTGGGCAAGCGTCTGGGGGAGTCATCACAAATTCCTGCACCTCAACTGGAAAATGGATCCCAATCTATGAACTGGAATATGTCAGATCAGTGAGGAAAAGCATCCCCGTTTTTATATCCCCTGATGGCAGAACAGTAGGAAAAAGAAACTTTATTATTATTATTATTATTATTATTATTATTATTATTATTATTATTATTATTATTATTATTATTATTATTATTATTATTATTATTATTATTATTTATTGAATTTATATACCGCCCTATCTCCCTTACGGGACTCAGGGCGGTGAACAGGCGATAATAAAAACCACGATAAATATACGCANGTTTCTGTTCTAAAATCAAATTAAATAACAGGCCTGCTCTAAAGTACCCCATTAGAAGGCAAGAGCTTCAGCAGGTTTGAAGTCTTAAAAAAAAACCAAAACCTAAATATTTCCTAATGCATATTAAAAGCTCTTGTGCGATGTCAATAGTACACAAACACTGTTTTCAACTCTCTTTTCAAAACAACCCCCTTCTTCCAGTGCCGCCTCAGTCTTTACCACTCATTTCTCTCAGGATGAAAACAGCACACATCCTATGCTGCAAGGTGGTTTATTTGATTTTTAGCTCAATGAGTAGTGTGGACCCAGTCAACAAACCATGGTTAAGGTTGGCTTATCTAGCATGAGGTGTCCACAGAGCCTGTGGTTGTGAAGGTAAAGTTCATCGATTGACTGTACTAGAAATCCCCTGGTGCTGAAAGAATAGGATACCTCTCACTCAGGCTCCCATGCTCTTTTAAGCACAACCCCCCATGCACTGAGTTCAAGTTGTACTGGAAAGAACTCCAGATGATGCCGAACGGTGGCGTGGGCTGCATGGAGCCCTGAGCAGCAGAGGTCAAATGCCCAGCCTGGCCCTCAAGCTCCCATGGCACCTTGCTCAGCCCCACTTCCCCAAGATGCGCATACCTCCTCAAAGCTGCTGCTGCTATGCTCACTCTCCTTAGCCAGGTTGCTCATGATGGGTGTAGGAGGGCAAAGTGAGTGGGTCAGAGGGAGGCCCTCTCTCTCTCCATGTGAGGAGACCTGGCTAATCAAAGCATCCTTAGCAATAGGATGAGAGACCCCCAGGATAGGCCAGGAGGAGGGGGCAAGGGGATGGCGAAAGGGCAGCAGGGCAGGACTAAGGCAGGACTTCCCTCAGACCCTCCCTCCCTCTCATTCCAATCTCCTTCCTTCCTTCCTTCCTTCCTTCCTTCCTTCCTTCCTTCCTTCCTTCCTTCCTTCCTTTCTTCCTAAGAACAGAGTGTCGGGAAAATATTTGAGATGGGGGGAGAAAAACAGGCAAGAAACGCAACTGGGGAAGTGGGGAAGTGTCATCCTTCGTAAGGAATGAAGAAATGCACCATCACCTGGAAGTGGCCAGCAAATGGCCCTCGCCTACTTCACATATCCAGCTTGGTGGAGGGGACACCGTGAGCAGTGTGAGAGTCAACGTTACCTGTGCAATGCCACCCAGCCCCCAGCTTGCCCAGTTTTGCCAGCCCAGCCTCTCGGTGCTGTGAGGAGAGCACCCCTCTGCCTGCCGAAACCAGGTAGGCTGGGGGCTGGGTGGCATTGCGCAGGTAACGTCGATTTTCATGCTGCTCGTGGCGTCCCCTCCCCCGGAGCCCACCAAGCCAGATATGTAAAGAAGGTGAGGGCCATTTTCTGGCCACTTCCAGGCGATGGTGCATTTCTTCATTCCTCACGAAGGGTGACACCTACCCAAAGCGTACCCAGGGGGCGAGGCCGACAGGGCGGGGACCGATACCTCGCTGTTTTCAGGATGGTCTTGTGGAGACTGAATGCATTCCAGCATGGATGGCCACCACGAAATTGTTCATTGGCTCCCAGCCGGCCTGGGCCGGGGCCAAGACAGCGGGGGCCGTTCCCTCCCTGTTTCCAAGATGGCTCCACGGGCCACATGAAACCACTTTGCAGGCCGGATCCGGCCTGCGGGCCTTGTGTTTTACATGTCTGTCCTACACTATCCTAGCTGTCAATATATACCTCTTGTTCTTAACAGCATAAGCCAATAGGCTGGCTCTGTTTTAACTATTGCAGAGTGCAAGGCCCATAGGGGACGAGGGGGGAGGGAATGGAAATGCAAACTGGAACACCACTCACCTGTCATGAGGGAGAAATGACTTCCAAGTGCTGTTGTAATTTAGAACCCCAAATATAATGAAGTTTGGAAAAGAGAACATGGACAGAAATGGTGAGTGTTTAACTGGAAAGCTGCAGGCTAGATCAGATAGTGGTTAATAAGCAAGTCAATTCCAAAAGTATGCAATGGATCCATAAATAGTGTTGGCTGTGTCTTTTTGACAATGTTTAGGGGTAATGTCTCTCTATTTAACTGCATACCCAGATTGGGATAAAGATAAATCCTGTGCAGATTGGGATTAAGATAAAGTTTTCCAGCATTATAGACATATTTTTCCTGTTAAGAATTCATAGGATTCTAATTTATTAATTTATAAATCTAAAACCAATAGTTTAGTGGCAAAGAGAGATTTTGTACACTGATGGTCCAGTGGTACCATGAGGTGGAGCTGAAAAAATTCTTGAGAGCTTCTGCAAAAGGTTTGGCTAACCTTGGACTTACCTTACTTGGATTCATTTCGCTTGCTCTCTTTTTAAACACAGTAAAATAGAGTTAAAGCTACACACAAAGCCCTCTAACCAATTCCATTCCCTTTTACCTTACTGCAGTTTTAATCTTTAAAGGGAAATCATATCACAGGTAGTCCTCGACTTACAACAGTTCATTTAGTGACCGTTCAAAGTTACAACAGCCCTGAAAAAAGTGACTTATGACCGTTTTTCACAATTACTTTTTTTAGCATCCCCAGGGTCACATGATCAAAACTCAGATGTTTGTCAACTGGTTCATATTTATGACGGATGCAGTGTCCCGGGGTCACGTGATCAGCTTTTGCAAACTTCTGACAATCAAAGTCAATGGGGAGGCCAGATTTACTTAACAACTGTGTTGCTAACTTAACACCTGCAATAATTCACTTAACTTAAGGTTGTAAAATGGGACAAAATTCACTTAACAAATGTCTCACTTAGCCACCCAAACTTTGGGCTCAATTGTGGTCGTAAGTCAAGGACTGTCTGTAGTTCATAAATTTGGGTGGCAGTTGTAAGGAGCACCTTTAATGCAATCCTTGCTTTGAAAGCGAGTTCTCTGGGACCGATTCTGAATAAACATATTCAAGAACACCCTGAAAGAAAACAAACCAGAGGGAGGAGGGGGGGTTAGAAGAAGCAATAGAGCCAGATCTGAGAGTCCATCCCAGCGAAGACCGGGCATCTTTCTTCTGAATTCTCTAGAGAGAGCTGCATTGACAACCAAACAATGAAACTTGATTTGGCCGGCTCAGAGCAACGCTACTTACTCATCAGAAATTCCATTGCCTTCCCGCCAGACTGACCTATGCACAAAATTGGAGAAACAAAGAAATTCCTACTGAAGAAGAGATTCTACAAAATTTTTTATCATGTGCGGACATGGACAGGCTAACTATGGAACTAAAGGACAAGACGGAAACGGACTATTTTGGAATCTGGGACAAATTTTACTGCTGGTATGAGTCAAGAAGAACTGTTCGGGTTTTGAGTTAAAGTTTAAGTTTGTGGTATATAAAATTATATGTTAATATGTAGAGAAATAAGCTTGAGATTGTATTAGATAGGGGAATATATGTATATATTTATATAGAGAGATGTATATAGAGAACTTTAAAGAAGATAAGGAACGAATTATTAGGATTATGTATACTGGAACGTCATGTCATGTCCTTTTTTGTTTTAATTGTTTGTTAATAAAAAATTTAAAAAAGAAAAAAAAGAAATTCCATTGCCTTCAATAGTCTTTAAAGCAGGTGGGTAGAGGATTGGGGCTTTAATCCCTATTAGTGGCTCTGCTCTAGAGAGAGAGAGAGAGAGGTAGAGCGAAAAAGAAGCCTTCTTCCAATATTTTATTTTCTTTTATTATTTGTATAGCCGCCTACTTGCTCATGGGGACTCCAGGCGGGATTAAATTCCGCTAGATGGAAAGAATTAACAGCCCAGAATATTGCGTTTCAGTATTATGTTTGAATATCAATATTGCCAGTTGAAATGTTCATTTTTTAAAACACGGGGAGGGCTTTTGCCTTTTTAAAGGTCCATTTGAACTCAGGCCTCCTTTCAAAGGAAACCCGAGGGAGACTGGGTTCAAAGTAGGGAGCATCTATTGGGGAGAGACCCGCGCCTCCCCTCCCCGCTTACACTGAATTCTCAAAAGACCAACCTGAAGCGGAGGCAGCGGCGGGATCGCCCCTTTGGGCTCCCCATTAATCACGCTGACACTTCCATTCACCCAGGAGCCCCGGGTGGGGGCGTTAATCGCGGGCCCTTTTGAGCTGTGAAGGGTGGAACATTTTGCCATATGCTGAAGCTCCCTCTCTCGGAGCGAGGGAATTAGCCGACCCGTAAGGCCTCGGGATGGATAGCTCTTTCCACCCGCTCAGCAAAGAGAGGCGGACCAGGCTCTCTGGGGCACCCCAGAAGGCGGTGCTTGCCCCCCAAAAGAAACCCGCCCTTGCAAAAATGGATAAAGGGGGGGGGGAAACTATCATTCTGCCTCAGCCCTTGTCTGCCCCGTAGCTATTTTTTTTTTATTTTATTTATTTTTGCAAGGCAATGCATTGGATCGCTGGTCTGTTAAGTCACCCCACGTTGCACGCACCTAACCCTGGGACTTGATGCCGAATAAAGGGATGTCTCTGCGCCTGCTTTAAGCAGGCAAATCCCCCAAATTAAAAGCAGGAAGCAGCGGTTCGTTCCCGAGAAGAGGGCCGGGAAGGGTCTGGACGCAGGGGTTCTCAACCTTGGCAACTTTAAGACTTGTGGACTTCAACTCCCAGAATTCCTCAGCCAGCTTCGCTGGCTGAGGAATTCTGGGAATTGAAGTCCACAAGTCTTAAAGTTGCCAAGGTTGAGAACCCCTGGGCCTCTGGAGCTTCGGCGCTGACCTGGTGCATCTCCTCAGCAGGGAGCCCCGGCAGAGCTTGGCTTGGGGAATCGGTGCTTCTTAACAGCCTTCGGCCTCGTCCTAAGAACCAGCCCTAGAAATCAGGCCCAAAGCCCCGGGGCTGCCCGTCCCCCTTTTCCCACTTAATAGACTGTTTGACGATTCCGTAATCCGAGTCCAGTTTGGCTCTCAGGGCTGTCTCTCGAGGGCCAGATCCGCGGGGTTCAAAGGAGCTTGAGCCTCGGCGATAGTCCCTTACAAAGCTACCAAGACTCATCTTGGGGGGCTCTCGGAGGGCACAAAGGGGCAGGGGGGCGCGATTTGGACTGCTATAGAGTTGACCTTCCCCCACCCCCCAACCTTGGATCGTCCCGTGGCTTGTTCGACTATCCTGGGCATTTCCAGGGTTTCTTCTTGTTCCAGGGGCGTGGGGGGGGGGGGGGTTATTCTTAAAAGTCTCAGGAAATGGCGGCCCAAAAAGCGGAACGGGCCAAGACGCACCAGTTCGCTCCCGAACTTTCGACTGGGGGAAAGTCCTAGAAAAGTGCAGGATTTCTCGGCTCGGCGCAGAGTCGAGCTCCCCCGGAGCCCCTCCACAGACAGAAAGCAAAGGGAACGGGGTCGGCAATGGGTGTGTGTGTGTGGGGGGGGTTGTTTCTCCTGAGGAGAAAAGAGGGTATTTGAACTGGTGCTCCGGGTCAAGCCTGGAGACTTTCGGGCCGGGGACCCACCAGCATCGACAAGACCCTCTTTCGGGCTCAGGCGTCACTGCCGGTGCTCAGGTTTGGTCAAAAAAGTCAAAATGGCGGTCACTACGGTGTAGCGAAGCTGCCCTGCACGTGAAAAGAAATAGAGCTTCGATCGCACCGTCGTGGCCGCCATCTTGACTTTTCTGACCATACCTGACCGGCCCTCCGCCCTCACAAAGCCCTTCTGAAAAAATTAGTCCTAATTTCGTTTCCAAAAGGCCGGAACCAGCTTCCTCTTCCCTGACCTCAGGACCCTGAGGACACCTTTTGGCAGCAACGTTCGCCCCTGAGGCAAATTCACAAGGGTCTAGGCACTGTCAGACAAACGTACGATTCTCACGGGATAGGATGAGGTAGAAATTCCAACTGACACTAGATTTCATGCTCATCGGAATGAAAGTGCCCAAGAACGTGGTTCCGGACACGTTTGTTAAAAACAAAATAAGCCTCAGACTGAGGGGTTCAGACGTCGCATTGATCCTCGGGGTGGCTTCTTATGTTTGTAGCTTAGCCTGTTAATGTGAACCCAGCCACCGTGGTTTCGTAACCGGAGGGCTTAGAGTACCGTGCGAACCAAGGTTAAACAAACTCCGGGGGAAGCGCAAGGTGCAAATCCGTCCACGGAGCGCCTTTGGAGAGTAACTTGGATTATAACCGGTTTGTCTTATTTTAACAGGGACTGGCCATCCGAGCGCCTAGGTTTAGGAGACCTTCGTTGGCAGAGAGGGTTTCAAATGGTTCGGAGCTGAAGTTTTGAGTTTTCACCCGAGGAGCCGAGGTTGTGGGCAAGTCGAAAAAGGGAAACCCCCTGGAAGGCTGCCACGCGGGAAGAGGTGGAGGAGAAACGCGCTGGGCTTGTCCCTCGGCTGCGCGTTTGGGATCTGTAAGCCTCGCCCGCTCTCTTCCCGGGGGAGCCTCCGAGGGCGGGCTGGCTCGGATCCCCTCCCCACCACCGCAGCCATCGCCTCATTTTTATCTTAGGAGTGGACACCCCGAGATCTCTCGCCCTTTATCCGTGCTGCTTCGCCACGCCAGGGTAAGTGAAACCCGGGCGCTCGGGATCGCTCGCAGACGAGCGATACCCGAGCAGGACCGAGCCCGGTAACGGGGCGAGCGAGCGAGCTCGGCAGGACAGGCGAGTGGCAGTCGCTCTGCCTCTGAGGAATATTTGGAGTGGGCGGGGCCTTCATATTTGCTTAGTAAGCATTTCTTTCCCTGCCCAGCCCCCTTTTAGCTGGCTGGCGTCTCATCGCCAATGGACGGGACTCTCGAGTGTTTCGGCTCGGCCCTTCCCCTAGACCAGGGATCTCCAGCTTTGGCAACTTGAAGACTTGTGGACTTCAACTCCCAGAATTCCCCAGCCAGCAAAGCTGGCTGGGGAATTCTGGGAATTGAAGTCCACAAGTCTTCAAGTTGCCAACGGTTGGAGACCTCCGGTCCAGACGACTCTGGATGACTTCTGCCTTTGAATCCGAGGCACAAAGGGAGAGAAATCGCTTCCTCCCGCCCCTCGATGAAGGCTGATCGCGGCGAATCCCAGCAGCACACCGCCGAAGGGGACTTGACACAGGCGGCGGCATCAACCCTTCGCCTCCTCGGGGACGCGGCGACTCCGCGCCGCCTGCTTAAAACGCGGCAGTCTAGCCAGGGAAAAGACGAAATGGAAAGTGAGAACCGAAGCAAGTGCCGTCCAAACTTTTTTTTTCGTTTTTCTGTATAGCGCGCGGCCCCGTCGCCGTTTGCAGTGCGTGGACGGGACACACAGAAACTTTCCTTAGTTTCACTCTCGCCTCCTCGGCCGCGAGGAAGCAGGGAAACCTCGGCGGCTCTTAAAAGCGCCCAAGGCAAACCGCGCATGCGCCCCGCTGTCCGGGAGGCAGGGGAAGCGTTGGCTCAAGCCCCGCCCTCCTGCCCTGCGCTTTACTGAATGGGAGGCGGAAATGCGCTCACGTTTTGTTTTTTTTTTAATCAATGGGCCCAGGATCGGAGGGGAGGAGCCAAGGGTTCCGGCGGCACCGCCCCTTCGCTAAGGCTGTCACCCCGCCTCCTCCTCCTCTTCCTCCTCCTCCTCTGCCCTCAGATACACACACTGGCCATGCATCAAATAGGCAAGCTTAATGCCTTTGCACACAGAGAGCGCGCAGCGCCCGCTTCTCGGAGACAGCCGGCGGAGGTAGCTGGGGAACAGGCATCCAGAGCGCGCTAAGCAAGGTGTAGGACCGCCGGGTTCCGCGCCTGCCCTTCCCGCGCTCGGTTCCTACGCCTTTGAAGTTCTACTTTCTCGCCTTCCGCCCTTCCGCCACCTTCGGCCCGAGCAACACCGCGCCCGAAAAAGGGGGAGGCGGCGCGCCGGAGGATCCGCGAGAAAGTTGCGGCAACTTTGTGGCCAAAGCTGAGACAGGGAGGCGGGAGAGAGGAGCCGCCGTCGTCGCCGCCGCCTGCGAAGCCGAGCGGCTGTTCGTTCTTCAAGCGGAGACGATCGCAGCAAGTGGCCGGTGACTGGGAGGATCAACGCGGGGAGTCCGGAAGGAAAGCGGGGGGAGCAGGCGGAGGGGAGGAGCGCCCGGCTTCCTCGGCCACTCTTCCAGGGAAACGGCCATGGCAGGCGGGGAAGGGCGCCTCGCCGACTCCAGGTAGCTGGAAAATTGGCGCGGAGCGAGACGGACAGGTGCCGGCCGGCCGGCCTGCTGTCCTGGGACGGATCAACTCCGTGGGCGTCTCTTGAAAAGCTGGATTGACTTTGCCGCGGTTGGCGCCGCATCTTCCCCGACGTCGCCCGCTCCCTTCGCCTGGCCGACGTCGGCTCCCTCGCTTCTCGCAACTCGCGGCGGCTTCTCGTCTGGGCGGCTGTCAAATGCCCCTCTCCTGCCCCGGAGCAGGCAGGGTCCGGCGGACTTGAGTTGGAAAGGGACTTTCTGCTGCCTTCGCCTTTCCCTGAGAGCCCCGACGGCAGAAGAGCGGCGGGCCAAGACGACGGTGCGAGGATCCCCCCCTGGGCGAGGAGGAGGGTGGGGAAGGCAACCTCGGATCCGGGCGCAGCCACCATTGATTTCCTGCGGGTGGCTCGCAGCGACGGGCTGGGCGCTGCCGCCGCCGCCGCCGCCGCTGCCGCCGCGGGCATGGCCAAGCCGGCGGACCACGTCAAGCGGCCCATGAACGCCTTCATGGTCTGGTCGCGGGCGCAGCGGCGTAAGATGGCCCAGGAGAACCCCAAGATGCACAATTCGGAGATCTCCAAGCGGCTGGGCGCCGAGTGGAAGCTGCTGAGCGAGGCCGAGAAGCGGCCCTTCATCGACGAGGCCAAGCGCCTGCGGGCCATGCACATGAAGGAGCACCCGGACTACAAGTACCGGCCGCGGCGGAAGCCCAAGACGCTCCTCAAGAAGGACAAGTTCGCCTTCCCGGTGGTCTCCTACGGCCTGCCCGACGCCGCCGACCCCCACGCCCACCCCCTCGGACCGCATCACCCGGCGCTCAAGGCCGGCGTCCTCCACGGCCACGAAGCCTTCCTGGCCAACCCGGAGAAAGCCGCCGCCGCCGCGGCCGCCGCCGCCCGCGTCTTCTTCCCTCCCTCCGCCGCCGCCGCCGCCGCTGCAGCCGCCGCCGCGGGCAGCCCTTACTCCCTGCTCGACCTGGGCTCGAAAATGGCAGCGGAGATCTCGTCCTCGGCGGGCTCGGGAGCCGGCGGAGGCGGAGGCTCGGGGGCCGGATTGCCCTACGCCGCCTCCTCGCTGGCTTACCCGACGGCTGGCGGCGCTTTCCACGCCGCCGCGGCTGCAGCCGCCGCCGCCGCGGCCAGCGGGGGCCACAGTCACTCGCACCCGTCGCCCGGGAACCCCGGCTACATGATCCCCTGCAACTGCAGCGCCTGGCCCAGCCCGGGACTCCAGCCGCCCCTGGCCTACATCCTGCTGCCCGGCATGGGTAAACCTCAGCTGGACCCTTACCCGGCGGCGGCGGCCTACGCCGCGGCCCTATGACAACCAGCGCTCTGCTTAGGAGCCCGGTGGCGAGGAGAACCGGGCGGCCTCGCGGGGCCCGGACTGTAGCCGCAAGCAGAGCGCCGGCCGTCAGCCCCGCTCCGGCTCCCCGGGAGACGCCCGCAGCCTGGCGCTTGGATCGCCCTCTTTGCAGCTCCGGAGCCGAGAACCCACGCCTCCCGCAAACGCCGGTGGACCTCCCGGCTTGCTTGCTCCCGGCGTGGCTGGAGGGGCCCCGAGAAGTCACTGCTTTCCCGAAGCTTCCTCTCCGGGAAGATCCCACCTGCCACTGTAGGAGCCGATTCCGACGACCTTGGGAGTTGCTTTTGCTTTCCGTTCCAGTGCCCCTAACTCGCTTTCTCTCCCCTCTCTCTCTCCTTCGCCCTCAAGCCCACGTCCTATCCCGACCCGCGGTTCCGAGCAAATGCTTGCCAAGTCCCCCGCACTCCAGCCCCGACGTAAGCACGAGGTTGTCTTTTAAATCAGTGTCTCTCTGTCTGGATGCTACCGAGCAAAAAGAGAGTTTGCACCCACCCACCCACCCACCCACCCACCCACTCACTCCCGCATAAAAAAAGCAGAGAGCCCTGGTACCATACAGTCAGAGAAGAAGTAAGGAGGCGCTTAATCCTCCTTACTTACTAAGCCGGCTGCTCGCTCTTCCTCCTGCCGTTCACCACATCTCGCCTGAAGTTTGTAAAATGTGTACCTGTCCGTGCGAACTTTAGGTCTCTAAGGCTATGTTATTTGAAAACTGGGGGTTTGGGTTTTGGCTGTGATCCTACGCCCACGTTGGCTCGATGCTAGGCCTGGCTACCGTCGAAGGGACTTGCCTCCAGTCAGACGAACGAAGAGAGGGGGCAAGAAAACCCGCAAGGCTCACCCTCGCGTCTCAAGTCGGATTCAGACGGCTGCGAGTCAGTCAAGTTGCGAGTCACTTTTCCTGGTTGCCGTTTGAGTTCGAGGGTTTTCTTTTTTTAAAACCGGACTTCCTATTTGAGGAAATAACATATTTATTATGATGTCAATGTATCTCAGTCCTGCGTGTTCAAGAGAAGACACTTACCCCTTTTTTCCTCCCTAACTCCGTCTCCTTTCATGTGATTGGCAGTCACTCCGCTTGGGTGGGTGGGAGAAATCTTTATTTTTTTAATAAAAGCATAAATATTCAGTTGCAAATAATGATTTTTGGAGGAGGAATCAAGCTCATTTTAAACCATTCCCTCCGACACAGCAATTTTCTTTTACTTTTGTAATGTGTATATTTGGATTAATGTTTGTGAATCAACTTGCTTAAACAGTACTTAGGGATTCTTTCTTTCGTTCTTCTTTCTTCTTCTGTAATATAAAGTTTTTTGGGAAAAAAAAGTTTTTTTAAGTATTGGTTTTAACATTTGACGTGTATAAATGAGTTTGCTGGTGTGCTCTAATTTAAAATTAGACGTCTAAACTATATCTGTACAATTAGACTCCGACTTACCAACTCTGTTCATTTTGGAACAAAGAGTTTAAATAAAAGCCTGAAGCAGGGGAAAGAGAAAATCCTCTATTTCTTGTTGAGTTACTTACAAGATGCTAATCTCAATTGCCCTTACCTGCCTAGGCCAGGGGAAATGTAAGGTATACTCCAAAGGCGGGCTTTGTTTCACTTTTGAATAGATTGACTAGGAAGTCTAAGTCAGACCATTGTTGCCTGATTTATCCCATTTGAAATCGTGAATGGGAAAGAAGATTTTTTTAAAAAAATGCAATACTTCTGTTATCATTTGAAAAGGGAAAGGAGATTAAAAAGAAACAGCATCCATGAACTGACTGGATACACAGCCGATCTGGAGCTGCTTTCTACAGAATCTCTGCAGAGCAAAAAAAAACTTGTTTGACCGCTCTTTAGCCCTCGCTTATCAAAGAGCTTCGCAAACCCACATGATTTATTCAGGTGTCTTTGGGTGTTTCTCATTTTCTCAACGGTCTTATTATCCAAGGGTCGTCTTCTGGACTTAAGGGTCCCCCACTCTTCTGCAACTTCTTCAGGGTTAGGCCCTCCCCGAAAGATTTTTTAAAAATGACCAAAAACCCCGAACAAAAGTGGAGCCCCGAAGGACAAATGTGGGGGTCCTTGAAACCAGAACAGGGGTGACAGCCGAGTGAAATATGCCTAGGATTCTGTCACTGAATCCTACGTCTCTAATTTGCTCTTGGTGATTTCTTTGTCAGGCTGACCTCTTCCCTCCCCCCCCCACCACCCCGGGGAAGAGATGTGGCGCTTCAGGCTGCTACCAGTATCCTTTGCACGCTTGCTGGGAAGTTAGTCCCAGGGCCCGGGAAGTTTCCCCCGAGAGGCAGGGGCCTACCTGGGGAGAGAGCTTCCTTATGAGTTTCAAAGCCTTCCCTGGGGCCCGAACTTGTTCTTCATTCATGTGGGAAACAGAGTGGCAGAGCCCTGGACTCACGAGGTTTGATTCCGGCAAACGAAGGGGGATCCACAGAAACTGGCCACAGGCCACCAAGGCCTCAAGGGCAAAGCCCCGGCCATTGGGCAGACTTTGATTTGGGCAACCGGTCTGGTCTTCTCACTAGCGCCTGTTGGAAAAGCATTTCTGCTTCTTCCCTTCATCGTCTTCCCTGGGCGTGCAAAACAGACTTTCTGTCCCCTAGGTGCACGTTAATTGCGGGGGGGGGGGGAAGAGGGGGGGGGGGATAGTTTTGGAAGAATGTTCCCTGGCTTGGCTCGGCTAATTAAAACGATCCTCTTTCTGTCGTCTCCTTGGTTTTTTTTTTTTTTTTTTTTTTTTTTTTTTTTTTTTACTTTTACTTTTTTTTTTTTTTGCAGGTTCTAAGTGAATTCAAATGGTTTGGAGAGATTATGCAAAACTAATTCGGACAGTCCAGGGGTAATTAGCCCTGACACGGTTAATTAAATCCTTTCAGGCTCTCCACCTCCACCCTCTCTCTGGGCCAGCCCCCATTTCTCTACCCAGGGAACTTCCCGCTGATCTCTAGAAATCCCGTTTTCACAAGCGTCTCTTGAGCTTGCTCTCCACATCTCTCCACCGCACTAACGCAAGCAGCCTGTTGCTTTTGGATCCGGCTCCCCTCCCGCTCGGGAATTAACTCTTCCAGTGGCGAACGAGCGCCTTTCTCGCCTGCCCCGCAAACGCCTCTCCAGCGCCTGCTAAAGTGGCGTTTCTAATCCCCCTCCGGGGCTGGAGAATCAAACCTAGGCAGAGAACAGGAATGGATTCAGATAATCAACTTGGCCTAGGAGAGTCTGCGCGGGTTAGGAAGTAAATCCACCGCATGCATTAGGGCTTCAAATAATAGACAACTGCAACCCCCAGTCCCGCTTTGTGATCTTGCGCGTTGCAGAGAAGGTAAAGTTTCTCTAGCAGGAAAGCTTACTCCGGATTACAGCCAAATGGAATTTTTTTATTATTATTTTCTGTCCAACGGGAGTGGTTGCATGGCAGCTCCGTGAAAATGTTATTAGAAAAGTTAATTTCTAATTTCGGCACATGTTTATTCGGAACGAAGTCCCCAGAGAATGCAGTCTGACTTATTCCCCCTTTAATTAAATTTAGAGCTGCAAAAGGTGAATCGGTTTTTGACAGCCGGTTGTGACTTTCCCTTTTTGCATTCCGTTCAGGAAAGTGACCGAAATTCTCGACCGGTTACACGATTATAATTTCCTATAGTTAAAAACCCCAAATAAAGGATTTTTTTTTCTTTCTTTCATTTCCTTGTATTATTAAAAAGTATATATTATTGTCTGAGCTAGGCCACAATTGCTTCTTCTTTTTTTAAAACAAACCCACGTGTTCCGAAGCAGAACGCGGGGAGACCCTAAAATCCACTTCAAATAGTGTGTTTCTCATAGACCAAACCACACGTTGTCGTTTGGTTTGGAATTAAATCTCAGTAGCCAAAAGACAACTTGCTTCCTAAGCAGGGTTTTTCCTCTCCCCTTTCTACCCTTTCCCGGGAATGCCAATGGGATTTCTCCGGCGAAGGGCCCCGTTTCGAATGAGAACGTTCTGAAAAGAACGTCGAGGAGGCGAGAATTCCACAAGAGAACGCCGCGCAGAGCGCAACATTCCACGAGAGAACGCCGCAAGTGGCTGAGATTCCGGAAGGGCCGCTTTCAGGAGAGAGAGAGAGAAAAAAGAGAGAGCGGCTCCGAATGGCTTGGAAACATCTCACTGCTTTTCAAGTAATAATAATAATAATAATAATAATAATAATAATAATAATAATAATAATAATAATAATAATA
>NW_015389199.1:12366-32366 GCF_001527695.2 Protobothrops mucrosquamatus | reverse complement strand
CTCGCCTCACGCATTCTGAGGGAGGCGATTCCCCCGCTTGTCCTTCCTCTCCCCAGCCTGGAGACGAACGGCCTTCTGCCGGTGTCGCTGCTGCTCGAGAAGCGGCCTGGGCCTATCCGGGTCGGCGGGGCAGCGGGCATGGAGAAGACCGCCTTCCGCCCCTGAAGACCAGGCCCGGGCCCGGGCCCAAGGCCGACTTGCTGGCGGCGTCATGGTGGCGGGCTCCTCTCCCGCGCTCGGGCACTGGGGAAAGGAACGACAGAGGGGTCTGCAGCTGGAGAAGAAACGGGGCCCGCCGCCCCGATTTCCTGAGCTTTTTTCCACTTCCACTGCTATTGCANTTTTTTTTTGTGCAAGAACAAAACCTGGGGTTGGGGTTTTTTGTGTGGCTGTTGTTTGTTGAAGTGGAGCTAAGAAAAAGCGGCGGCTTTCTCCTCTTTGTGAGGAAACCAATCAGTAGTATTTGGAAAACTGTTAGCATTGTGCATTTCTTCTGTGACTATTGTAAGGCCGTTCTTTTCACATGGCTTTCTTTTCTTTTCTTTCTTTCTTTCTTTCTTTCTTTCTTTCTTTCTTTCTTTCTTTCTTTCTTTCTTTTCTTTTCTTTCTTTCTTCTCTCTCTTTTTTTTTAGCTGATCCAGCTGGCCAGACTGAATAGCGGTGCAATTGTGTACACGCTTTGTCCTCCCGGCCCTTCAAGTAGCCTCGGTGAATAGACTAAGTTGACACTGCATGACAGAGAAACAACATAATAAAAAATACATGAGCCCCTGGATGGGAACAGGCGCATAAATAAATAAAATGGGTGACCAAAACTGGATAAACTGAATGACAAAATGGTGAAAGGGGAACAAAAAGATATTTAACACGCTAGATTAGCATTAGAATGCAATCTACAAGACTGAACAATTGATGAATAGGGTTACCGGCCAAGAAAGAAAGAAACTAAATGCCCTTTGAATAGATTTTTTTTTTCCCTTTTTGGCAAGGGCATTGAATAGATATATATGCTTCTTGCGGGACTGAATAAAAAAAAAAAGGTAAAAATGAAGCTATGCAAATAAGTGAAGTGCGTGCGGTGTGTGTGTGTGTGTGCGCGCGCGCGCATATCCACGCATGCACACTCGCCCATAAGCACGTGTACTTATATACTTATATACCTGCTCCTGTGCGTTATATACAAACCAAACGTATCTGCATACTGTAGATAAAAAAAATAATTTCTGGGCATTATTTACATTATTGCCCGCTTCCCAGAGTTAACCGCGTGCACGGGCGAGCAATAAGTCCACCGCATTTAATTGCAATCCATTTTCCTAGCTTCCGGAGCGCCTGGGTATGGATTCGGCTTGATTTGAGCCCTTTAAGGCAGCCACCTCTGCACTTCTCCGGTTTGAATTTGCTGGAGATCGAACTAAAACGACCGAGGACCCCGCCCGCCCCCCCACCTGATCCCTGGCGGTTGCAAAAGGAGCCCTTCCTCCTCCGAATCCGGCAGGACAGAAGGAAAAAGTTCTCGCCTCACGCATTCTGAGGGAGGCGATTCCCCCGCTTGTCCTTCCTCTCCCCAGCCTGGAGACGAACGGCCTTCTGCCGGTGTCGCTGCTGCTCGAGAAGCGGCCTGGGCCTATCCGGGTCGGCGGGGCAGCGGGCATAGAGAAGACCGCCTTCCGCCCCTGAAGACCAGGCCCGGGCCCGGGCCCAAGGCCGACTTGCTGGCGGCGTCATGGTGGCGGGCTCCTCTCCCGCGCTCGGGCACTGGGGAAAGGAACGACAGAGGGGTCTGCAGCTGGAGAAGAAACGGGGCCCGCCGCCCCGATTTCCTGAGCTTTTTTCCACTTCCACTGCTATTGCAAGTCACCCTTTCAACTTTCAACTCACCCCTTGGCCCTTGACACACACAATCGTGCCCTGACATTTTTGTTTTCAAATGCTCCCAAATCAAACTTGAGCTACATGTTTCCCGCTTCTCGTTTTGCAAAAGTTGGGGCTGTTGGAAATACCTCGGGGGGGGGGGGGAGTAGCCATGGACTAGTGAGGTTTTCTGATCTTAAAAAACAAACAAACAGTTCCCTAGAAATGTAAAATGGGTTGCGTGTAATTTCTTTTTAAATGTTGTACTATTCCAGCTAGGAAATAAGCTGAATTTGAAAACACCAGCCTTTCTCTCAAGGCAAAATCCGTTTTTTTATTTATCCACCCAAGACAGAACCTCTCCATTTATATTTCTGTTTGCATCCATTCTCTTCAGAGGAATTTCGCCACCTTCGTTGTTTCTTTGAGGCTGCCACTCTATATTCTTCCAGTTAAAAACTTGTGCGGTCCTAAAATCACCCAGAGACAAATTCCAGTGAATGCTGCAAGACTTTACTTAAAATAAACCTGTGCTGGCTTTGGTTTTAATATGGACCAATTTATTTAGAAATGAAAGGCAGTCCTAAATCCAGAGAATATCTTATGATTATGTAAACTCCCCCCCACTCTAAAATAATTGCAAATGGAATATAAAATTACTTTTAGTAAGAGTGGTTACTTTGGCCTGGTGGGGGCCTCTCCTTTCATTCAGAGTTTTTGGACAGCAACAAGCTTAACTGGACAGAGCATCACCCTTACAGACATACTTCTATTTTTATTGTTATTTTTTACTTGGGGGAAGGGACCCACACAGTAATTTAAAAGGGGAAAGGGCTCTTCTGATTCAGACTTTTTTGCTTCCAAGGTTTTCACCTCTCCACTCCTGAGACATTTTAAGTGAAAGGAACAATGATGCAGGCATTGTAAACAGCTCATTGCCTTTTTTTGAATGTGCTTATTATCATATTAGCAGAGGAATAACAAATACATGGCATATTACTCATCTTGTGCCTCTAGGCAAAGAATTCTCCTATTGAAATCAACCAGTATAACCAGATTTCTTATGGGAAATTGTAGAAGGCAGCTATAAAGATTTCTCCTGGAAACATTTTAATGACATGCCAATCCCCTTTCTACTCCCATCAGCTACAAGCAAAAGTAATTAGCCATTTAGAGTTCTAGAGTGCACAGGGAGTGGATGGAAGCAATACTGAAACTTGGGAATATTGGAATACCAAATGTATTTAGGCTTAATTGAAAGTAAGTTCTGGAACTCGGTGGCACTGAGAAAGCACCCCTGATAGAATATTGTATATCATCGTTGCTCATTTAACTAATCTATACTTGTAGGGATGTAACTTAGATGCAGTTATCAGAATTGTTTTTTTAAAGTATATTTAACCTCTGTAAATAGATCCAAATGTACAAGGGTTTATTTGATGCATAAAACACTGTAAAAAGAAAACAAGGGCAAAAAACCAGCAAGTCAAGAAAAGAACTTTATACAGTAGCTTGCATAAATGATCAGCAGAGAAGGGAAAAAAAACATTTCTGCCCCCTAAAGCTCCATTTTTACTGAATTCTTTCATGGAAATAATTTCTGTGTGGACAACTAAGTGACTAATATGTGTGATCATTTATTTTGGTCTAATTTGCATGTGCATGACTCGATTGCTCTTTACTTGATTCCTGAATAATTTGAGCCAGGTTGTATCTTATTGTCCTTTACTTGATGCCAGGTGATATTTGTAGGTTTAAATGGGCCCTGGGTGCGATCTTTGCAGAGAAAGAATGGCCAGTTTCTTAGCCCCCCTCAGATGAAGTTAATCTTTCACCCAAAGCAAAAAAATAAAGTCATGTACATTCTTATGTGAGCAAGCCCTTGACAAGCACTGATTGGAATTGACACTAACATATTTAAAAACTCTTAGCTTTTGTTTTTCAACGAGGTGAGAGTGAATGAAAGTTTTGCTTCTGTAAATCATTACTGGGTATGAAGTGAACATATTCATGTCAAGCAACCTTGTGAACTGATTATAAAGTTCTTTGTGGATGTCAGTGGTCATGTCTCCTTCCCTTTGAAAAGTTACAGTTCTCGGTGACTTCAGATTGCTTCCTGTATCAATAGTGGGAAATTGCAATGGTTGTTTTGCTCCTTGGTAGACAGAGACTGCTGCATGTTGATTATGATTCATTACGGCTTAGAGGCGGGAACCATAATTCCTTCCACAGAACTGACATGTGCACAGTCTTCAGCACATTAAATATTGCCTTCGCTCCTTTCCCACATTCCTTTAAGTATTAAGCTCCCCAAACCAACTCTCAAAGCAATTAGTAAAGAATTACAGTATTCTTATACAGCAGATGGTAATTGTACTTCTATGAATCAGGGAACACAAAGTCTAGATATAACCACAAAGAGGATGTAAAAGAGGAGCTGAAATTGGAGGTGCCTTGTTTTCAGGAGTCATGTTTCCATTCCAGGTCCTTTATGTTTAATTTTACAAAACAGGAGCTACATAAAACTAATCTTTTTTTCCTATTTGCATCCCAGGCTCTGCCTTTTGGCCACCTTAGTACAGTATTTCTTAACCTTGGCAATGTTAAGATGTGTGGACTTTAAGTGCCAGAATTCAGAGAGCATGCTTACTATAGATCAGTGATGGCGAACCTTTTAGAGACCGAGTGCCCAAACTGCAACCCAAAACCCACTTATGTATTGTTAGGTGCCGGGTGGGCGTGGCCCATTGGGTGGGCGTGGCTGCGGTGGTAACGGCAGACTGGGTGGGACTAAAAAGTTCAATCAATCAATTCCAACTTTGCGAGATCTTTTCTTTTCCCGCGAGAACTTGAAATTGATTGCTTGATTGAACCTTCTTTTTTTTTTGCACACGGCATTGGAGGCCTAAAGTGAAAAGTTTTTATAAAACCCAGCTGAAGGTCTAGGACTGGGGCGATGGCGCGCATGCCTGCAGAGAGGGCTCTGCATGCCACCTGTGGCACGCGTGCCATAGGTTTGCCACCACGGTTATAGATACTTAGCATGTAAGGAAAACATGGGAGTCCACTCTGTATCTCAAGATTCACTAAAGGCCCGGCAAACTTAATTCCTGTCCCTTTTCTAATTCCATAAAGAGTAAGCAAGTGGAGAGGTAGGCTGTCTATTTTATTCCTTTGTAGCTCAGGACTTTCTCCTGCACATATAAAATAAATGTTAATCCTCCCCCCCTCCAAAAAAAAAGTAGCATTAGGAGTGAATTTGAATTAATATAAATAGTGATAAATTGACACCATGGATTAACTGTGCTCAGTTTACCACCATTCAGTTAGCAACAGTTCAAAGTTACAACAGCACTGGAAAAAAAGTCAGGTCTCCTCCTCACACTTACAACTCTTGTAGCATCCCCGTGGTCACATAATCAACATTTCAGTCGCTTGGCAACTGTTGTGTCTTTAGGAAGGTTGTGGGCATCCCCGGGGTCATGTGATTGCCGTTCGCAACTTTCCCAGCCAGCTTCCGACAAGGAAAGTCAATGGGCGAAGTTGGGTTTGCTTAATGACCGCATGATTCTCTTAACAACTATGGCAAAAAAGGTCATAAAATCACACATAAGTCATTTAACAACCTCTTTGCTTAGCAATGGAAATTCTGGCCTCATTTGTGGCTGTAAGTTGAAGCCTTATCTGTACCAAGTTCCCGGCTTCCCTGAACCACCAGGGTAAATATATAGAGAAAGGCAAGCTGTCAACCTGGAACAACTTTGGAAAAGCCAATCAGAGGGCCTTCTACAAGACTAGATGAACCAGTGGGACGTGACTCAGCCAATACTAAGTAACTTGGTGTGTTTAAAAAAAAGAAAAAAGCAAGTGCTCTTTTGTGTGTCAATTGCATTTACTCTTTGTTAGTCAACCAGACCAGAGTAAGCTGGAAGTATGGGAAAATGGAGACGATATCCACAATGGGGTGCCCTGCTGCAAGTTATACCAGAGAAGTCAGGGTTTGCCCATTCTCGTGACATCCTGCCCATGTATTATTATCATTATCATTGTTCCTGAGAATAATCCACATTCTGTGAACCGGTGAGGGTAACTGAAGACTTGAGGAAGGGGATTGATGACCCCTCCCCCCCCAAAAAAAACCATCACTGGAAAACATTCTTCTCCTCATTTCCAGTTCCTGAATCTTTTGTCCAGATCGGAGCTGCCAATGATCTTCCAAGCATCCCTCTGCTTTGCTGCGTTCTCCATTGTTTATCTAAGACACAGGGATAAAGCAAGTTAACCCACTGGGCTGGAGTTTCTCCTCCATTCAGGGGAGGTTCCCACCTGCTGGGGAAAGCTTTGGGCTCCATTGAGAACCAGATAAAAAGGACAGAGTGATTGGATGACCTAACAGCAAGCTTTTGGGGTATGATGAAACAGGTTTTTTTGTGGGGGGGAGGAGGAAAGCCACAGGAGCAGCATTCCAACCTCTTATTATTATTTTTTTTGGCATTTGCAACAGCAACAAAAGCAATAAGAAGTGCTGTGACATCATAATGGATGGCCAATGGAATAAGAGAGGATTATGGAGAGAAGGGGAGGGGGGGGTTGTCTTCTCTTGACCAAGTGCTTGGAAGTGCTTCTACATTCTCCTTCTCTTGCTGAAGTTTTCTTAGACAGCCAGCAATGAAATTCAAGATAATAATATCAGATCATCAACAGGAAGAAGTCAAGGGATGAGGTGGGATGGTATGGGGTAAGATGGAGGAACAAGAGGAAAACGAGAGAGAGAGGGGCGGACAGCCAAAGCCATTATATGTTCTAGCACTATTCCATATATTTAAGTAAATATATGGGAACAGTGACAATCCAACTCACAATTCATTCTGCATCTATTAAATAAATAAGGCAGTGGTATGTAATCTGGGCATATATTTTCCTGATTTTGAACCAGCTAGCTACTTCATATTCCATGCTAACTATTGCTTTCTGATTAACACATTATTTAACTGGCATGCGGACCACTTAACTGGCATGTAGACCAGTATATCCATGTTTAAAGGGCAGCCATATTTGTTGTTGTCTATACAATCAAAAGCATTGATCCTAGGAAGAGCTTAACATCCTATTGAAAAGGACTGACATTGAGACTGAAAAAATGTTGTCACACTATTAAAAATTTCTGGCAATTTTTTTTTTGTGCCTGCTTGCTAAACAACAGCAATGGATTGGTAGTTTCTTTCCATTAAATACATACACTGATGACAGATTCCATTTACTATTTCTTCACTTGTTGTATTTAGATGATAATTTTTGAACAGTAAGGCTTCAGTCCAATCAATTAAATCCTACTGAATTCAATCCAGTTGTAAACAGACATAAAAGGGAGTGCATTATAAAAAGGAGTGATACAGGTGGAGTATAGAATGTGGATAGCTGGTTGGTTAAAACTGCTTGGAAAAATGGGTGACAAATCCCTTTCACCATACTGAATCCATAAATGGGATCTTTGCCAACATAGTGATTCAGACATTATTGCATCAACATCATCTTCATATGAGTCAGCTTGGAGAGGCAGTAAGTATTCTCATAAAGAGCTGAAAAGGGCCACAAACAAACAGGTGGATATGGATTCCTTGCAAAAGGGCAAAGAGGATTTATTTGGCCCAACTCAACTGTCAGCAAATGGTACAGATAGTTGGGCAGTGCAAGGACGTAAACTCAAACCAGCTAATTTTGTGATGTGTTTATTGTGAAATGGTGCATTCATTGGACTGGGACTTCTGATGTGTAAAAAGAAGGTATTCATAGTTTAAAACTATTAACCACTGCATTATGCAAACAGGCCAAATGCCTTGCACCCCTTAGCTATGATTATCCCTCACCCTTTTAGAACATAGAATAATAGAGTTGGAAGGGACCCTGGAGATCTTCTAGACCAACTCCTTATTCCATCCCAGGCAAATGGCTGTCCAATTTCTTCTGAAAAGCCTCCAGTGATGGAGCACCCATAACTTCTGGAAGCAAGCCGTTCTCAGGAAATTTCTCCTTAGTTCGAGGCTAGATCCCTCTTGAATGATCTTCCACCCCTGACTTCTTGTCCTGCTCTCAAATTCTTTGGAGAATAGGTTGACCCCTTCTTTTAGACAATAATGTTTGAAAAAACTGAAGGGGAGCTCACCTGAAATCTACAGTTCACTCAAAATGCAACTGATTTATTTATTAAACAAAGTTATATAGCCACCCGATTCACAAACATTGACTCAGTGAATTATTAAGCTGTTATAGCTTGAAGTGCTATCCTTGATGTGCTTCACTGAATCTAGGAGGATCTACTATTACGATCTTTAAGTGCATGAATGGTTTAGGATCCCAGTCATTTTCCGCTTTGATTTACGGAGAAAGACAAGTATAAAAATTAGATATATCAGCAGCAGCAGGAGGTGCAAAAATCCAGACAACCACTAAGCAACAGTATCTTTTTATTGCTTCCATATAGTGGCAGCCCAGCTCTCCATCTCCTTCTCCTCCTCTCGGCATTCAATGTTTCTTCTAGGTCTTCATCCTTTGGGCCCAGTGTCATTTGAGATCAGGTAGATGTTTATGGGAGAGACAGAAAGAATATTTCATGATTATAGAGTCCTTTTTGATGGAATTTGCTTCCTAAAGGATCTGCCTTCAAGGAAAGGTTGCCCAGAGCTTTGGCTGTTACCAGATAGAAACCAGATAAAAACTATTCTGCTATATTTTCTCTCTGCCCTTGTAAATATTTCAGTGAGAGATTACAGAAAGTAATACAAAGTATCTGAGTATCAGAAGAAATTCCACAAAAATAATGTTTAGATTTATCACTCAGTAAATATTAGTATCTTAGTTAATACATTGCACTAATTATTTTTTTTAGAAAGAGCTGTCTAAATAATGCTAAATTAAACCTATAAAAAGGTTAACATGAAAAATATTGCATCGACTGGTCTATTCTAAAAATTAGAGCCAATACTTAGATATAATATTGATCATTCTTGTTCACAATAACCATCTAGCATAATTTCAACTAGCTCATTATAGTTAACCTAAAGAACCAAAAAAAGACCATTCTACATGAAAATTGCCTGTGTTTGTAATATTACATAGAAAGCAACTTTGGGAAGGAAGCTTTCTCACTGCAGCAGTTTTGCTAAACATTTCTGAATTGGCTGTTAACAGAGAAACCATGTAGACCGTGCCAATCTCTTGCAATAAACCATATGACTGGGTTGCACCTAGGTGGACGTATCTTTGGAGTTTTATTTGTATTTGCTATATCGTAGCAAATTGCTTCCTGACCTTGTTGTTTAGCAATATGCTTGAAATCAGAAAGATCTTACCCCCCAAAAGGCCATATTTTCACAAAGCTGCCACATACGTACTGTATGTATAGGATGTTATCTTGACAGCCCTTCCAACAAAGAGATGAAATGGATTTTTGTATGCATGGTAGTTTGCTCAGTGTGTAACACGATCTATAAATCACTTTGAAAACAGTTTCTTCTTCTTCTTCTTATGCTTCTTTTTTTAAGGAGATGGATTTTAGTGGAGCTACAGTGCAAATTGAAAGCTAAAGCCTTCCAGTTCTCAAATATATGGGAGGATTCTTGTTCTTGTGGGGTTTCTAGGCTCAACCATTACTTTTAGATATTATGCAGAAGTTCCAAGGTATTTATTACATTTTCAGAATGTGTGAACTGCTGAGTTCTTTGCCCCCAAATTTGCTTTGTTGCAAGAAAACCCAAATGCACAGGTATAGCATTTCTGGCTCAACAGAAATAACGGTGAGAGGTGCTTAGGAATCCTTGTGGACAATCACTTAAGCATGAGCCAGCAGTGTGCTGCAGTCACCAAAAAAGCCAATGCAGTCCTAGGCTGCATTAACAGGACAGAATCAAGATCACGTGAAGCATTAGTACCACTATATACTACCTTGGTAAGACCACAGTTGGAATATTGCATCCAGTTCTGGTCACCACAGTGCAAAAAAGATGTTGAAAATCTATAAGGAGTGCAGAAAAGAGCAACAAAGATGATTAGGAGTCTGGAGGGTAAAACATATGAAGAATAGTTGCAGGAACTGGATATGCCTAGTCTAATGAAGAGAATGACTAGGGGTGACATGATAACAATCTTCCAATATCTGAGAGGCTGTCATAAAGAAGATGGGGACAATCTATTCTCCAAAGCACCTGAGGGCAAAACAAGAAGTAATGGATGGAATCTATCAAGGAGAGATCCGACCTAGAAATAAGCAAACATTTCCTGACAATTAGAACAATTAACCAGTGGAACGGCTGGCCTTCAGAAGTTGTGGGTGCTCCATCACTAGAGATTTACAAGAAGAGATTGGACAGCCATTTGTCTGGAATGGTATAGGGCAGTGGTTCTCAACCTGTGGGTCGGGACCCCATTTGGGGTCGATCAACCATTTCATGGGGGTCGCCAAGCAAGGCTGTCCGCCATTTTTTTTGTCCATTTTTTTTGTCCTCCATTTTTTTTCCCCTTTTCCGGCGGGTGCCTTACCTCCCTTGGGCTGGCCAGCTGGTGGTCGGCCTGCTCCGTCTCTGCCACTTGCCAGCTACGCCTCGGCCGGCGCAGGGGGCGGAACCACGCATGCGCGGCGCTCCCGGGCAGGGAAAGTCCTCGACTTACGACTGGTCGGGTAGTCCTCGACTTATGACCGGTTTAGTCCTCGACTTATGACCTGTTTAGTCCTCGACTTACGACCGGTTGGGGTCGCAGCATTAAAAAGGTTGAGAACCACTGGTATAGGGTCTCCTGCTTGGACAGGGGTTTGGACTAGAAGATCTCCAAGATCCCTTCCAACTCTGTTATTCTGCATTCTTTAAATTCTTAATTTTAAATGTTGTTAGTCAGCCAGGAGTATTTGTTGTTGGACATTTATGTTGATAAAAGTCCTATAGCATATTTTAGGTTTTCTTTCCCAATATGTACTTGGTCTTTTTGTCTGGATGTAGTGGATGATGGCATACTAAGGCCAAGAGATAACCTGAGAAACAGGCCTCCCTCCCCTGCATTTCTTTTTCTTTTTAGTTCCAAACTCTTTCTGGATTTTCTGTACTAAAACATAGATTTGTAAGCTAATAAAAACAGCTGGGTAAAATTTGCTGCGTTTACATTCTCTAGACAGAATTGTTTGGAAGTGTCATTAATTAGGGAGACTAAATCTAGGTCTACATCACCATAAAGTATTAAAGTGGGAATATTCCATCCCTCTTGAGAGAAATGTGTGTATATATAACTAGGATGCTTAAATCTAGCTGTGGTTACATTAAAGCTAAACGGCATTAAGTTTGTCAGCGTTAGGAACTAAAGGCACGCAAAACAGATAAGTTTGGCAAAATACTCATTTTCACTTCTTGGTCTTTTCCAGCACTGACAACTAGGTTTCAGCTGTTTTAATGGTGTTTTTAAATGTATTAATACTGGTACTTGAGAACATGTTTAGCCTTTAGGAAAATGGACATCATCAGTTACAATGGTAAATATAAAAATGTAGAAAATGTAAAAATGTAAAAAAGAAAAGAAGGTCTAGGGCTGACATGATAGCAGTGCTCAAATATTTGAGGGGCTGCAACAAAGAAGACGGGGTCAACCTATTTTCCAAAGCACCAGAAGGCAGGACAAGAACAATGGATGGAAAATAATCAACAAGAGAAGCGACTTAGAATTAAGGAGAAATTTCCTAACAGTGAGAACAATTAACTAGTGGAATGCCTTGCCTTCAGAAATTGTGGGTGCTTCATCACTGGAGGTTTTTAAGAAAAGACTGGATGGCCACTTATCTGAAATGGAATAAGGTCTCCTGCTTCTGCAGGGGGTTGGAGTAGAAGACCTTCAAGGTCCCTTCCAACGCTGTTATTCTGTATTAAACTGCTATACCTATCAGATAAACTTGTTCATATTTTTGGTATGCTGAGAAGTAAAAGAATGCTGAAGATCAATGTGATCAGCTACTAACTGAACTGTGTAAACTCCCTACCACCAGACGGCTTCATGGATGAGATGTATCCATACACAGTACCAGAGGCAGTAAGGCCCTCTCTCAACCATGGCAGGAAGACCTGCAAATTCAAAAATAATTGTATTACACCTGAAATGAAACCAAAACAATGAAGGGTTTTAAATCTGAATAGGAAGACAGCAGTCAGAAACCCAGTGTGGTGTAGTCAGGGCTTTTTTTCTCATAGAACACCCAGAACAAAGTTCCACCACCTTTTTGGGATGGAACCTTGTAGAGTAGGCAAGGCAGGTTGTATGACATGTGTGAGTTCTGGCACCTTTTTTTTTTTTTTTTTATAGAAAAAAAGCACTGGGTGTAGTGATTAAAGGAACTATTCTAGTACTAAGTCACCAAGATTCTTGTCCTCTTATAAGCAGAGAAGCCAACTGGGTGACCGTCCTCTGAGTCCTAATCAATATGTTTATTTCATGAATGAAGGCAAATATACGTGTCCCAGGATAATGTTGCAGAATCCAATCTGGGTCGGTCACCGGGATCAGATGTTTGGTCTTCTGAGCTTTTAGACTCGTGCTGGAGCCCATCCTCAAGGAACTGCTCTCTAGCTACCGGTAGAAAGAGGTTCCCTGAGGATGGGGTCCAGCTTGGAAGACGAAACCTCTGGTCCCAATGACTGACCCAGATTGGATCCTGCACTATATTTATTTGTTTAGAGTTGAAATCACAGCTACATTTTCTCCAGTCTAAAATAGAGACAGAAATGCAGCTCTGATTTCAACTCTAAACAAATAAGCATATTAATTTCTAAATTCAATACCGTCCTCTTCTGACCACAGTGCTTTTCAATGGTTCCTAGGATCATCCCTAATAATTCTCAAGTTTAGGTAGACTGGTTGGGACTTGCACACAGTGTCTGTTACTTATTTGCCACAACTGTTTAGGAGCACATGTATGCAACTTCAAAACTCAGAAAAACTAAAGGACAACGCATTAACATGTACAAGTAAACTAAGTTTACTTATATGAATAAGCTCCCTATAATATACATAATTTCAATGGGCAATAGAGACTCACCACTGTAGATAATGATTGTATATAAACTGGCAACCTGATGTATAGATGTACTGCACTTGTTAAAAATATATATTTATTCTGAAGGTAATTAATAGAGTTTTACACACATACATGCATACAAACTGAGGTTTGTCTTTGATAAAAACAATCCATTATTATCTTCATGTTAATCCTTTTCATTCTGCTAACATTATTTTTAAACTGCACAGTTTGGAAATGGAAACTGATGGCAACTAGCAGTAAGGTTTTGCTATTTGGTCAAGTGCAATACTTAGGTTAGTCAAAACTACAACAACACTGTGTTGAGTAAAGTCTTCCTCAGAAGAAGTTGTTACATCCTACAGGTCAATCCATCCAATACAAGTTTTTTTTAGAAATCAGTGTCACTGTGGTAAGTTACCTTATTATGGGGAAAGTGCAAAGGATTACCACTTCAGTTTTTCAGTGGTTAATGTGACTGAACATGGCGTTGTCTTTTTATGTCACAGTATCTTATTGTTGACTCCAGTGTACTTTGTTGAATCACTATCTATTTCTTGAAAGCACTGTTGCTTGCCATTATCCAATTTACATTGAACCCATCCTTGGCATGCTAATTTTCATTCTATTGTGTTCTGTTGATGTCCCTCCACCCCAGGAATGTATAAATATTGTTATTCTATCTTCTAGTGACAAATAGGGCAGAATGTAGCTGTAGGGGAACTCAGCATATTTTGCTGCCCTCTTGGGTTTTGGTTTTCTCCGTTCAAACCATTACTCTGTTAGTAGCTACTGTCTCCTTGACTTCATACAGTAGGCTGAGCTGCAAGTGGTTTGCATGAAATTAAATGTGCAGGTAGGATTTTACAGCTTGTACTCTTAGCCACAGGGTTTGTCAGAAATGTTGAGCTTTGGCTGAAAGTTTCAGCTAGTGGCAAGCCTGTCTGCACTCAAAAGCTAAGTAGAAACAGGCCTAAGAAGGACTTGCATGAATTCTCCATGGAACTACTTGAGATGTAGCTTAAACTAGAAACTTAAAGATAGAATGGAAATGATCAGTAACCATCTGGTAATATTTTAATGTATAGCAACTCTCTTTAAGAAGCAGGTAACACTGATTTCAGTGGAAACCATTCTTGAATTCAGTTTAGCACTGTCACAAATAGAGCAAAACAAATTATTGCCCTTTCATCATTCACTAAAGAAAAGAATTCCAGAGCCATAACTAAAGGACAATAAGGATGCCTGGATAAAATATTTTCATTATTACCATGAGCTTTGATGTCAGAAGATCAGATTAATCAATATCACATCATGTTTCTTATGCTAAAAATTATTAATTAAAAATGACACACAAAATGAACTATAGTGTCAAACATAACAGAATAACAGAGTTGGAAGGGACTTTGGAGGTCTTCTAGTCCTATCCCTTACTCGAGCAGGACACCTTATATCATTCTGGACAAATGGCTGTCCAATCTCTACTTAAAAACCTCCTGTGATGGTGTACCCACAACCTCCAGAGACAAGATTAATTGTTCTCACTGACAGGAAATTTCTCCTTAATGCTAGGTTGGATCTCTCTTTGATAACCTTCTATCCACTCCTTCTTCTCCTGTCCTTAGGTGCTTTGAAGACTAGGTAGACCCTCTCTTCTCAGTGACAGCTCCACAAATATTATAACATGTCACCCGTAATCCTTGTCTTTGATAGGCTAGACATACCCAGTTCCTGCAACTGTTCATCATGCAATTTGACCTTCAACTGCCTAATCATCTTTGTTGCTCTTTTCTGCATTCCTTCTAGAATCTCAACATCATGTTTGTGTCATGGTGACCAACACCGGATGCAGTATTCCAAGTGTGGTCTTCTTACCAAAGCAGTATATAGCAGTACTAATACTTCACACAATCTTGATACTTATTCCTCTGTTTATGCAGCCTAGGACTGCATTGGCTTTTCTGGCAGCTGTAGTACACTGTTGTCTCATACTTAAGTGGTTGGGCACTAGAACTCCTAGATCCCTCTCCCAGTTACTGATGTTGAGCCAGGTACCACCTATTCTATACCTGTGCATTTGTTTTTTTCTTGCTTAAGTCTAGAACCTTACTTTTCTCATCACTGAATTGCATTATTTGGATAAAGCTCAGCGTTCAAGTCTGTCAAGATCCTTCTGAATCTTGAGCCTATCTTCTAAAGTGTTACCTATTTCTCCCAGCTTGGTGTCATCTGCAAATTTGATGTGCTCCCCTTCTATCCTCTCATCTAAATCATTTATGAAGATGTTGAAGAGTCCTGGGCCTAAGATGGAACTTTGGGGTACTTCACTGCATACTTCTCTCCATGTCAATGTAGTTCCATTGAGCTCTATACGTTGAGTGCCATTGTTCAACCAGTTATGAATACATTTGGTGATGCTGCTGTCTATTCCACATTTTTCTACCGTACCAGGAAGTAGGCTGTGATCTACTTTGTCAATGCCTTACTAAAGTCTAAGTCAACTATGTCCGTAGTATTTCTCTGATCTACTAATTTAGAATTCGTTGAAAAGAATCAATCCTATCTTCTCTCACAAAAAACAGGCTAATGAAACAATATATTTATGAAATAATAATTTGATTATATAGTATTTTTTTAAAAAAAAGATCAGCTTCAAAAACATTCAGTTGGTGATTCAACATACTGTAAAGTGATAAATATTTTTTCCAGTAAAAATAAATATTATTTATGAAATAGTTATTTAAGTAAAATGCACTGATCGGCTTAGCAGATGTTTAGTAGGCACAGCATGCATTTTGAAGGGTATGCAAAATATATGCTTCCATTTTCTAATGCTGGTTGCTTATTTATTTATTTTCTTGAATGTACTACATCACGCTGAAGTCTCTCAACTGTTTTATAATAAAACAGATACCCATTTTGGTTTCCCCCCTACAACTTCTATCTTATAGAATCACAAAAGTCTGAGTAGAAGGTCTGAGGGAAAGGCAGCCTTGCCTCTTTATTAATCATTAATCATAATACATTGTCATTTTCTGAGGTCACTCTTACTACTTTCTTTGTGTCTGATATAATATATTTTCCCATATTGTTATCATTCCTGTTCTTGACAGTATTTCACTGGGGCTGTGCATCTTTAGCAGGAAATTCAACCTGGCAGTATGGAGAATTAAGAGATTATCAGCCATCAGACGACAGACAACTTGGAATTATGTTTAAATGTTTGAGAAAAATATCAAAAGGTACATTTCAGTGTGGTTTGAAGTGATATTTGAAAAGATTGCCCTATTCTATTAGAGTCTGCCTGGACACAACCGATTGTACCTTCACTTCTTCCAATGTAAAGGAATTTAAAGAGATATGCTAAACTCTAGCTGAATGCAGCTTTGCTGTATAGAAAGTGTTAAGCTACAGCTACAGATAAAAGAAACTGATAATGTCTTTGCCATCCATGTCATCCCATTGCTGTAGAGCTGCCTTTTCCACAGGCCTGTGAAACTGGAGTAAAGCAGTTGCTAGGAATGAAAACCTCCTGTACTGAAACTGCAGGAGGAAGAGAGATTTCTTCCTAAAGGATCCTTATCCCCTCTGCTATCTTTACAACTACTGTAGATGACTTCCTAATGAGCACTCTAATAGATTTTAATTAGGACGACACTTCTGCATTTTCAAGGATGATGTATTAATGTTACAGATCATTAACTTTGCTAAATGGCTTTAATGACACTGAAGTCTCTAATTGTACCAGTCAGATACTGTCTTTTTTTTTCTTTCTTCATGCGGCTTTCTTTCATTTTGGCTATTGGCCTCAGAGAGAATCCCAGCGTAAGTCTGAAGTCATGTACCAAGGAGATAGCAAGACACTCCTTTTCAATTATATCAATATCCTGAAATGTTACTTCTGTTTAAGACTGCATGCCAGTTAATGCTATCGTATCCACTCGATCAACAGCAAGAGCTGGGAAACTATGACTCTTAAAATAAGAACAGACTGTACTGTATTTAATATCTGCAAAATATTCATGCTTATAAGAAATGAGATGTTCTGTTCTGTCTGCAATGGTTTTAATCTCTCAAGTTCAGTTGGTGTCCTCTAGCAGACTCTACCTTCTTGAATTTCATTTTTAGATCCTTAAGGCTGCATATATCTGTCAGACAGAGGTAATGATTTTAAAGTGCTAATGCTTAGGAGACTATGGGGAAAAAAATAACACTGAAATATATCCTTGGTTGATTAAATTACCACCTCCAGCTACTCTGCCTCCTTATGTTCAAACTGATTTCCTCTTCTGCTTTCCAAGTGCTGAATCTAAAAGATGTGGAAGATGTAATTTAATGGCAAAACATGTAGAAACCTTTACACAAGGACATTTTCTTTTTGACTCTGTGCCTATAAGATAGAGTTTCTAAATACCTACAGGGATTTTCAATTATACTCAGCCTCTAGGTTGACCTGAGGCTGATGGGAGATTTTGTACATTGGTACTGATATATAATTAAGGCTAAAAAAAGAAAATAAATATCTGACATAAAACATTCAAATTTTCAGTATAATTTCGCCTCTACTTTTCCCGACCTGTAATTCTGCTTTAGAAGAAATGTCTACACTTGTCAATTTCTGCACAATTGATTCCTTTAATATTGGGGTGTAGGTCGTGCATGTATGGCAATCATGTTCTATTTCTTTGTAGTTTTATTATTAAATTGGTACCTCCCAAAATAGTCAACAGATAGTTATTATCAACATAACTACATTTTAGAGGTAGGTTCCTTTTCCTCCTCCAGTCCTGCTTGCAGGTTTAAAATAAAAAATAATTAGATAATACTATTCTTATGCAGAAGCTCTTCAGGCAGCTTCCACATCACATCTTATTCCTGCTGTCATCCTAAATTGCATTGCCTCCCTAGAAATGATTTCTCCAGATGGCATAGAAAAGACCCATAGTATTACCAACATGGATTGTGGTAGTTATGGAAACAACTGAATATGGTACCACTGGATAGAAAATAAAATATGGCACAGAGGCTCTTCCTTTATAATAAAAGCTACATGTAGACCAGGCCTTAATCATAAGAGCTGAAAATGAGGATGGAAAGGAACGATTGGATTTAAAAAAGACCATGCAGCCATTTTGATCTTCATGACAGCCTTATATCCCTTTAATTTTTATGACAGGCACAAACATCAGTGACTATTTGAACAGCTTAAAAACGTGTAGGAATTTTGTCCTACATATTCCTTTTACTTGGATTCACATACACTCAAATGAATTCAGGAACACAAAGCCAAAAAAAAGAGATAACCAAGACATGGCATATTTAATTAAAGTAAAATAGCAATACTTAAGCATCTAACTATTATATTCTCTTTCTCTCACTAAACACATCAAAATCCAGGTCTACAATTTCTCACTGATACATAATTTTTTTTAATGCACAAGCAAAATCGCAGCCACTCCCCATTCAGACATTCCAAAAGCAAACTATGTGTTTTGTATCGGAAAACATGAAACCTGCACATTATAATGCTACACAAATAGTTCATTTGTCCTCTCATCTCTGCAGAAATGCACTCCTATTGTCTGTCCTCTTGCAAATAAAAGTGTGCTAAGAGTCATGCCTCTTAATGTTCTCTTGCACATATGTACTACTCTTTTCAGTCAAGGTATACACTCATCTACACAATATCTGGGCCATTCAAATATGAAATTTGGGCTCTGGGCTTGACTGAAAATATGTGTGCTAATTCTATATAGAATTGTGCAACACGTGCACCACAGATGTGAGCTCGCCTCCTGCAGAAACATACAGGTGTGTGCTCTTACACATCTATATACTCAGATCAGGTCTACTTGCATATACAGGTGCTTTTTTCAAAAGTTTTTTTTTTAATTCTGCCTTTTGTTATTTTTATGAATAACTGAAACAGACCTAATACTTTTTCATCCTCCTATTTTCCCCACAACAACGAACCTGTGAGGTGGGTTGGGTTGAAAGACAGTGACTGGCCCAAAGTCTCCCAAACAGCGTTCATGCTTAAGGTGGGACTTGAACTCATAATCACCTAGTTTCTAGCTTGGTTCCTTAACAATTGGACCAAATTGGGCCTTTACCTTATTTATTTTTGCCTTCTCTTATACCTTATGTCCTTGGATTTTTTTTTTCAGGCGTGAGTCCACAAACAAGTCCTTCCCAGAATGACAAACTATAGACACTTATATTCATTGGTACAAAAATGCCCAGTACTGTCCCTTCAAAATACACTCATTGTAGGCTTATCCCAAGTTCATTTTAAAGGATTTCTGTAATACTTCACACCTAAGAGAAGCCAGTAAGTAGGGGTGCCTGGTTCCTCAAAAATAACCCAAACAAATAACCCAATAAATTCCAGTGCATTTATGCTACTTCTAAAATGCCCTTCCCAAACACTCTGATTTCTTTTGTTTGCTGTCTACGAACACCTATTTATCTCATCAAGAGATTACCAGGGACCTTTTTGGTCTCCACTAAACATTTTCTCCTGGAAGAAACACCCAGCCAGAAGAAGACATGGCTTCTTCATGAAAAAAAAAAAAGCCAGCATGTTTTTGAAAAACAGCCATAATGTCACCATCTGAGTTGACATAATTCATGATTCACATCCCCCAAAATGGGATGGTGGTGGTGGTGATGATTGTCCCGTTGACATGCATTCAAACGAATCTTCAAAATGTAGAAACTCCTAAGAACCTGCATCCAGGTTCCCTCTCCCATTTCACCCGCAGAAGTAAAGATCCAGGGGGGACGTGTGTTTGTGTGTGTGTGTGTGGGGGGGTGTTTCTCTCCATCTGTTACCAGCCGTCCCCCCCAAAAGCAGAGCTGGGGTAAAGGAGAAAATGAGACCACGTGGGATACACTCTTTGTCCTCCGAGCCACCACAGAGTCAAGGAAAAGTTTCAGGGCTGGACAAACGCATCTTCTCCTAAGGGGTATTTGTTATCATTTATTTTTAAATGAAGACACCCCCCCACCCGCCGAAATGAATAAAGCCCCACAATGGGAGGGATGGGGGCAAAAAGGGAAGGAGAAGAGAAGAGAAGAGGGGGGAAAGTCGGGTGGG
>NW_015389199.1:7857-10623 GCF_001527695.2 Protobothrops mucrosquamatus | reverse complement strand
ATTTTTCTCACTCTGTCAAACATTTAATTTCACGCCCCGTGTTCTGAATATGCTAAAATGCATATCTCTGATGCACCTTTAAGCCAGAAAAACGAATGCAAAATTGAAGATAAAATGATGTGATTTGCACTACAAGCCTATTACTTGAGGTATTTACATATAGTTTACCTCTGCAGTTCTGAGAATGGGGTTTTTTTTTCCCGTAAAAAAAAAAAATCGGGATTAAACTCATATAAATATGTATAAATCTTTGTTTAGAAAATAGATTTATTTTTTTTTGCAGCTGTCGTGTCAAAAAGTTCTTTTTTTTTTTTTTTAAGATTCCGGGAAGAATTTTCCTTTCAGCGTTAAACTGAAGAAATAAGAAAGAAAATTGGAACAGCCCTCTTTGGCAAGAAAACACGACCGTTTCCCCTAATGCTCGCCTCCCCTCTCCCCAAATTATCCCGGTTTTCCTTTTTTCCCCAGCCCTCCACCTTCCTTCCTAAAGCCATTTGGATTCTAGCTTCCCACCGATCGCAGCTGTGGGGAAACGAAACTGTCCCCGCAACGAAAATGTATTTTTTCCCCGTGGAAACGCAGCGCAAAAAGTTGGAAAGAAACGGGAGGCGAAGCGCCGCCGACGGGATCCGACTAGTGGCTCTCGAGGGGGCTTCTCTTAAGGGCTTTTGAGATCCGGAGCCTCTCCTGGTTTATTTACTTATTTATTTCATAACAAACCCGAAGGATCTCTCCCCCTTCTCCCCATCTATCCCACCCCCTCGGACCCCGTGGAAAGAAACCCACGCCGTTTGAGTTAGCTGGACTCTGATGCAGCTGAAACAGTCCTGGAAGAGAAGCTGCCCCTCCAAGGACGAAAGAAAAGAGGGGGAGGCCTTTGGCCAAGGTTGGGGGCATGGGGGGGAAGAGCTAAGAGGGAGGAGGGTGGACTGACAAAGCCGCGGCGTTTGCGGGGCTCTCAGGAGGAACCGAGGACCGCTCGAAAAAGAGGCAACCAGAAACTTGAGAGCCACTTCCAGAAATTCACACTTTCTCCCACCCTCCTGGGGTTTTTCCAGTGTCAGTGAAAATACACAAACCAGGTGCCACACTTTACATGTCATGAACTCTGAAAGGCAGAGGTTTTATCAGAAAAGTGTGTGTGTGTGTGTGTGTGTATGTGTGTAAGACTGAGACAGACACTTACTGTATGTTTAAATATAAGACAAACTTACAGAGCAAGTATGATACGCGGGCATGAAAAATATACACCCGATCAAGTTACATGAAATACGACATTTCAATACATGTTTTATGGGAAGGTTTCAGAACCAATTCAGCCCCATTCTCTCATTGGTGCTGCATCCTTTAGGGAAAAAAAGAAAAGAAAATCACAACATTTAAGAAAATTGCTTAAGTTTAAATTATGTGTACATACTTTATAATTAGATATAATATAGATATAATTAGATATAATAAATGATAAAACAACAATTATTTTGTTAGCGCCTCATGAGATAGAACCGACTCCAAATTTGCATACTCAGAGAGAACACTCATATATATATATAGAAAAAAAAATCTTTTATCACAAGGCTGTCTTCTGCAAATCTCTAAAACTTGGTGTCTTAACCATCTTTGACTCTGTTCCTCCTAAAGCAAATGGTTTAGCAGGGTTTGAGTGATGGATACCATGCATCTGTATTAAAAGCTCCAATGTTATGCGGCCATCCCCAGGCTTTTTGTTCTTTTCCTGTGGAAATGTGGTGAAATTTTGACATATTTGTATGTGTGGTTCAGGCGAGAAAACAGGTAGGGAAGCAAAGCTTCTGGAATCCTTTCCAACCCAGTAACCAGCATTAGCCCTAGGAGGTGTCTGCATTTGTTCTGCATAGCACAATAATGTGGCATTTATGTGTGTGTGTTTGTGTGTGTGTGTGTTGCTGCTATCCCCTTCTACTGTATCTTGGGTGTAGGTGTGCATTAGGCAGCCAGGGGCAGGTTGCCACCCTGGGTGTGGTATCCAGGGAGAGAGACCCTCATCCGACTCTTTTCCAACTTGGATGTTCTTGTGCCTGCTTCTTCCCCTTCATCAATGCTAATTCCTTTCTCTTCAGCTTCCCGGAGAGTTATCATACTCATAGACGGACAGAGTCCCAAGCCTTTTGCATAATGTCTTTCCAACACTTTCTTGGATTGGAAAAAAAATAAAAAGCCCTGCGGTGGGAGAATAAGTATGTGACAATAAGTATGCCTGCATTGCTCACTGTAATAATAATAATAATAATAATAATAATAATAATAATAATAATAATAATAATAATAATAAAGTTGGAAGGGACCTTGAAGGTCATCGAGTCCAACTCCCTGCTCAGGCAGGAACCCTGCACCATTTCAGACAAATGGCTGTCCAGTCTCTTCTTAAAAACTTCCAGTGTTGGAGCATTCACCACTTCTGGAGGCAGGTTGTTCCATTGGTTAATTATTCTAACTGTCAGGAAGTTTCTCCTTAGTTCTAAGTTGCTTCTCTCCTTGATCAGTTTCCACCCGTTGCTTCTCGTCCTGCCTTCAGGCGCCTTGGAAAATAACTTGACTCCCTCTTCTTTGTGGCAGCCCCTGAGATATTGGAACACTGCTATCATGTCCCCCCTCGTCCTTCTCTTCGTTAAACTAGACATACCCAATTCCAGCAACCGTTCCTTATATGTTTTAGCCTCCAGTCCCCTAATCATCTTTGTTGCTCTTCTCTGTACTCTTTCTAGAGTCTCAGCATCTTTTTTACATCGT
>NW_015389199.1:0-4415 GCF_001527695.2 Protobothrops mucrosquamatus | reverse complement strand
AATAATAATAATAATAATAATAATAATAATAATAAAGTTGGAAGGGACCTTGGAGGTCATCGAGTCCAACCCCCTGCTCAGGCAGGAACCCTACACCATTTCAGACAAATGGCTGTCCAGTCTCTTCTTAAAAACTTCCAGTGTTGGAGCATTCACCACTTCTGGAGGCAGGTTGTTCCACTGGTTAATTGTTCTAACTATCAGGAAGTTTCTCCTTAGTTCTTAGTTGCTTCTCTCCTTGATCAGTTTCCATCCATTGTTTCTCGTCCTGCCTTCAGGCGCTTTGGAGAATAGCTTGACTCCCTCTTCTTTGTGGCAACCCCTGAGATATTGGAACACTGCTATCATGTCCCCCCTTGTCCTTCTCTTTGTTAAACTAGACATACCCAATTCCAGCAACTGTTCCTTATATGTTTGAAGCCTTCTTAAACCAAAGTGCCCAGAACAGTATATAGTTTACAAAGTAATGTATGAACTGTGTAGAATAAAGTAGAACTGTTATTTTCTGTGATGTGGAAAAACTGTATTTTTACTGATGCATCCTAAAATTGCACGGACTGGCTCATATTTAGCCTGCTGTGAATTTCACATGCACTATTGCCAAGTCAAATAACTTCCAACCATTTGATTGTTTTCCTCAGTGAAGAGCTTTGAATATGTTTCCTCTGAAATGCATTTTTTCCAGTCACTTCTCTATCTACTGAAATCTTCATGAATTTTTCTCCCCATGAAAATGAACGATCTCATCCAATAGTGCAGATTTGCTAAGCATTCCTTTTTTCCAATCACTAATAAAAATCTTGAAGAACATTGAACCCTGTTGTACTTTAGCCAGCTTGCCCTTCCAATGAGAGGAAGAACTCATGATGAGTATAGTTTTCAAGCCAGCTGTTGGTCCAGTTAATAGTCTTGCCATCCTGTCCTTCCTTAATTAGCTTGTTGATTATAGTAGTATTGGGCATTTTGTCTGATGACATAGACTGCAGATCCTATGTTGGCAGTGAGTTGATCTCTAAGGTCCCTTTCAGCTCTACAGTACTGTGATTGTTGCAACATCAGTTATGAATGCCAACCAAGTGATATGCAGGGATAGAAAACTTCAGAAGTTTTGGCCTACAGTTCTCATAATCATGTATCACTGACCATGTTGATTGGAGCTGCTGGGAACTGAAAAGTGAAAAATTCTGGAGAACAGAAATTAGGACACTTGTGCAAAACTTGTGTGTGTGTGTGTGTGTGTGTGTGTATCTTTAAAACTAATATAAAACCAGCAACTGAAACCATTCTGTTCTATCTTAAGTCACCCAAGTGTTTCATTGCTCTTACTTACAGTCCCAACTTCAGATTAAATCCAATCTTGCTGCTATCCTTATCTCACAGCTATTTTATCTGAATATATTTATTTAAAAAGTCACCCACTGACCTCCCCTATTTTGGGCTGCTTTTGCTGCCTATCACCCCAATCCATATTTGAGCTCAGTGACTGCTTGGCGGAAAACCNTACTTCACGTGATCTTGATTCTATCCCTCTGTTAATGCAGCCCAGCACTGTGTTGGCTTTTTTGGCAGCTGCAGCACACTGCTGGCTCATATTTAAATGATTGTCCACTAGGACTCCGAGGTCCCTCTCACTGGTATGAAAAGGTGATGTTGGAGTGATTTGTAAACACAGAATATTGTATCTGTCAATACTGGTAATACCACTAAAAATAAATACTGTATAGAGTAACAGGTAAGGTACCTGAAGGCCTATCTTCACATCCCATGAACTGCATCACGAAAGTATCTTCCTGACATTGCCTTCATCCCATCCCTAGCACATATAGAGACAGGCCAAGCTGTTTTCCCTTCTCCAAGCCTTGCCAAATGGACCACCTGGGATGACCCAGTCAGGAGCTGGGATGGAGACCACCTGAAGCTGCTGTGGACATGAAGTCTGGGCTCCAGCCACTAGGCATTGCACTCCGGTGATCTCCTTTGAGTTGCAGGACTGGGCCCCTGGCTTCAATACAGGTATTCTGCTGGAGTAATGCCCCATTCCAGATATGATGCACTTAACAACATGGGCTTAATATTCTTCTGGAAGAGTGCTAGAACTGTTTTTAAACACCATCTGTTTCATCCCTCGTGACTCATGTGCTCCACTGACTTGTAAGCTGAGCTATTTCTTGAAAGAGGATTAACAAATTTTTGGCAGAGCACTGGTTCTATATCTATAGGATTAGCCAAGAATAATAGACCTGAAGTTGATATTGATTTTTATTGATGATAGGAAAAAAAACGTTACAAAACCATAGTCACTACCTTAATATGTAAACTCTGTTTTTATGTCAAATTCCTTTTTACGATCATCTTATTACAAAGTAAGGATAACAGTCTAGTAAATAAAAGTGTCGGTCAGTGGAGATTTTGTCATATTATAGAAAAGATGCAATTATTTTCTATTGTATCTACTCCAGTGCCTTAATCTTGAGTAGGAGTAGTATAATCTTCTTCCCAGGATTATGGGAGGTATCTCCAATATGCTTTCCAGGTTTGGAAGACTTAGAAAAAAAATATATGAATGCATTATTCACAATCCTTCATAAATTTAGTTGAGCATTCAGATTTCTCCTAATTTTGGTTTAGAAGGATTTTTATGAGGATACAGAAATACGAAGCTAAAAACTAACAGTCCAGGGACCACTAGCATGAAAATAGATAAACATGAAATTGTACTGATGAAAGGGTGCAAATGAGTCTGTTTTATATTATCAGAGTTTATCTGATGGATGAACATGTAGGCAATCAGCAAGGTTATTTTTTTTAAATTGCAACCGGATTTAGCCTTATTATTTTATATTCTTTTGATTGTGCTGCAATTTATTATGTTTGGAGGTATACAAGACCCTCTTACATATGTTCTATCAATATTTCCAAGAGTAAACAGGAAAAGTTGTGCTTTGTGTGTATATGTAGGGTTATATTGTTCAGCCTATCATTATAAAGTGAACAGGAATGCTAGAAAAACAAAACAGGTTCTACCAGTGCATCTGAACATCACTGTGGTGAGATTGGCCAATGAATATTAAAGTGGCAAGAAAGGCAGCGAGTATTTCTGAAAACTTATAATGTCTTGACTTTGGTAAAAAGTATATGTTTGGGAAAGGTAGCTGCCTACTTGTCTTTGTAAATCCTCTCCAATAATAAGAAATTTTAAAAAGTGCAATTCCATTTTGGAATGCATTGGTAGAAGTTTTATATTTATATCACAGGAAGCATCACTTTCATTCCGTTTGGCTTTATTCAGGCCACATTTGCACATGATTAACAGCACCTTTTTAAGGAGGACATGGACAAAATAATCCTTGCACAAAAAAGAACCATCAGGATGGCAAATGCAGGCCATATACGGAATAGCTAAGCAACTGGGGAGGAAGAGTTGTGGACACCCATCTTTAAATATCTGAGAGATCTTCATGCAGAATATGAAGGACAGGGCTACAACTACTGAATGAACGTGCAGAGAAGGTGATTTCAAGTAAATTTTAAGATAAATGTTTGGCCAGAATATGTAAGCAAATATTTTGGTTAAGCGGGCTGTCTCGGGGTTAAGGTAAAGATGAACTCTCCTTAAAGGAGACATTTAAACAGAGACCAGCCAATCACCATTCAGAGAGACTGATTCATACATCCCCCTGCCATATCTTTTCTGCTAGATTGTGCTCATTTAGAGCCAAAAACTTGACTCTGTCCCCAGCCCTTGTTAGAGGGTTAGTGGGGATGAGGGACCCTTTGGACCCTGTTTTTTTTAAAGTAATTGTTTTTTTTCCAGCCGACTGATGATTTTTTTGATTCTTTACAGTATTTTTCTTGTATTTTGTAAGTCATAACTGATGGGGATGTCAACAATCAGTCAATCTGTAGCATCATAACGCTGGAAGAAACTACTGGCATTTACACCACAGTTTCCCAACCTTGAGAACTTTCAGATGGGTGGACTTCAACTGGGATTACGTGAGATATATACACAGCTCAAAGCCTTCAAGGTTGGGAAAAACAGATTTAGACCATCATATTCAATTCCCTTGAGTGCAGGAATTCAAATAAGAGTGCCCAATCTATTGCTGCTCAGCCTTACTTTGTTGCATTCAATGAAAGGGAGGTCAGAACTCAATGAGTAACTCACTGTGCAATAGAATCATTATTACTGTTAAGAATATTATCCTAACATATAGAGTTGTCTGTAGTTTAGGTATATGCAGTCCTATTGTATGTCTCTTATGTATTTCTGTATGGCAAGATCCTTGCATGAAATCTGTTTGCTTGTAATTCTCTGTCCTGCTCTCTACCCAATCTAGCACAATACCACTAAGAAAGAAAAATAAGAGGCCCCAGATAAAACCAGCATGGCTGCATAAGAAACTCTCTGATAA
>NW_015389198.1:167553-179053 GCF_001527695.2 Protobothrops mucrosquamatus | reverse complement strand
TGCCACAAATCACTCCAATCATTATCTCTGAGTCCAGAGTCAAATACTCATGTTCGGTTCTTAATAGTGAAACCTTTCCTTAGGATTTTAATTAGGAACTTTACCAACAATTGCATCTCGTTTCTAAAATTCATAAGTCTCTGTTGTAAATATCTCTGCAACATCCATTTTGAATAATCTTGGAGTTTCTTATATTTGTATTCTTTCTGATCTTTTCTCATAAACCAAATACTTCTCCACATCTGTCAGCCACGAACTAAATTCCTCAATTCCTCAAATTGCAAATCAGGTGCAACAGTTATGGGAAATAAATATTAAATTAACTAAAGCAGTGGCATATAAAGAAAACTTCTATTAAATGTTTTACAGATGGCATATGACACCAGTGAGATTAGTAAAAATGTTTAAAAATACTTCAAACAATTGTTGGAAATGCAAACAAAGACCAGGTACTTATTATCATATCTGGTGGACATGCTCTAAAGCAAAAAGATTTTGGGTTAAAATACATTTATGGTTGGAGAAAATGACTAAAAAAACAAATAGACTTTAAGCCAGAATTATTTTTATTAGGAATAATAGGAGCTAATTATGAGAAAGATTGCAGATATTTAATACTGCATGTACTAACGGCAGCAAGAATTATATTTGCCCAACATTGGAAAAATGAAAACTTATCAGCTGAAGAAGTACTAATTAAGAAAATTCTAGAGTGTGCAGAAATGGATAGATTGACTTTAAAGATAAAAGAGGAAGAAGACTCAGTGTCAGGGCCCACTTCAATACCTCATGCCAAGAAAGTAGAACTCGTGGAAGCAGTTTCTTCCAAAAGGAGCTTTTATTAGGAGAAGCTCACAGCAGGCATAATAGACAGGATCTGAGGGTTTCCCGCTCAGAGCGATAGGTTAAAAGTGTCCCAAGCAAACCCCACCCCATAGTTCATCCGGTCAGTTCAAACAGGCCAATCCCCAAGTGTTAAGTCCGTAACATCAGGCCGTCTTAGTACAGTGGTGATGTTTTGTCGGCTTTTCACACCTTCCCTCGTGAACGTGGAGATAAACCAGTTGTCGGAGGCGGTAGTTCACAGAAGAAATAGAAATATGCAGAAACGGCAAAGTGTTATGTTGTAGCGCAGTGATGGCGAACCTTTTAGAGACCGAGTGCCCAAACTGTAACCCAAAACCCACGTATTTATCGCAGGGTGCCAGGTGGGCGTGGCCTACTGGGTGGGCGTGGCTGTGGTGGTCATGGCAGACTGGATGAGCGTGGCCAAGGTGGGCATGGTCACCTCAATGTTGCTCGTGGGGAGGGACGCCTGTGGGGGCTGGACAGGATTGGGGGAGATCCAGGGGGTCTCTGGCTGGTGGGACGGTGGGCAGGAGGCTCATCCTGTGGGGTGAGGCGACGCAAGGCAAGGCAGGGCAGGGGTGCCATTGTCACAGGGCAAAGCGAGGCAGGGACCAGGGTGGCTGCTGCCTGACACCATCGGCCCCCACACACAGAGGCCAGCGAGCGCATGGGGGCTGACAGTGTCCGTCAGCAGCCACAGCCTGCCGGCCCCTCGACTGGCGCACTCTAGGGCTCCGCAGCCCGCCGCCAGCAGTTCAGAGAAGCCACCTCTGAGCTGGACGGATAGTTGATAGCTGAGGAGGCGATGCAGTGGGTCATGCCCGGGAAAAGGAGAGCATGCGAGACCAGGAGGGATGGGACGGAGGGGAGGGAAACCAGCCGTGTTGGGATGCATCTGGCCACATGGGACCTCGGCGAGTTAGCAGGCGGCTAGTTGAAGAGGGGTGGTTGCCATCTCTGGGGCATGGCATGCGTGCCCACAGAGAGGGCTCTGAGTGCTGTCTCTGGCACGCGTGCCATAGGTTCGCCACCACTGTTGTAGCGATAGAGCAAGTCAAGGCAATAAAACCTGTAAGCATTCCCCCCTCCTCCCAGGAGTAGGGCAGAACCCAGGGTTGGGAAGAAAGAAAAAAGGGAACGTTAGGATATGGGTTCTGACACTCAGTGTACTTTAGAACATGGGATAATTTCTATCAATGGCTAGAAAGACGAGTTAGAGAGAAAGAAATGTGATTTGTAATTTTGAATATATATTGGCATGAAGAAGGCTCTTGAGTGACTGATTAACATATTGTTTATGATAATTTAACTATTATCTATTATTGTTGGTTAAATACGTGAACCCAGAGATTTAGCTGTTTGCTAAATATTGAGAATGTTATTTGGAAAAAACCCAACCCTAACCTTAATCCTAACCCCAACCCCTTATTCCTAACCCCATAAAAACTAATAAAATCTATACCAAAAAAAGAAAAAGAAATGAGAAAGGAAAAATGGCTGCAGCCATGCTCATTCTAAAGTTGACAATGTTGTTTTCGCCTCGGCTCCTCAATCATAATAAAACAAAGTCACTGATTCAATGGTAACAGCAGTGACGGAAATTCCAAAATATATCCTGGTTCCACATGCTGAAAACGTCTGAAGGGACCCTCCTGTCAAATTCAGAAGAAGCCTGATCCCCTCTCCTCTCCTCTCTCCTTATGCTGGATGGTCTACTCGGGCTGCAAAGGGGAGGGAAAAGGCAGGCAGGGTCAGTCTGAGAGGGAGCCAAGAGGAGGAATCACCTGTCCAGGCTGAGGGATCAGCAAAGATCAGCCCAGGGAAGGAGCAGAAGCAGCAGCCTCAAGGGAGGGATCAGCTGTGTGGGATTTACAAGAGGGGAGGGGCAGGGCTGGGAACTGGCTCCTGAGGTGGGTGAGAACCTGCCCCACATGTATGGATGCCTCCCCTCAAACAGACAAATCCAATTTTAATTTATGTTGCCCCCCCGAGACAAGTTCAAATGGGTTCATGGCCTTCAGAGATTCCAGGTCTCCCTTCAGCATCTGGAGGGAGGGATTCCCAGATGGGCTCAAGGAGGGGAGAGAAGCCCCCTCTCCGTCCACAACTGCAGGACCCTCAAGAAGTCCCTCCTCTGCCTCCTCCCTCCCCTTTGCACTGGGGACACTCCCGATCTCCTTTGTAGGTCTCTTGACCTCCTGATCCAAGACAGTCAGATCTTGAGAGGGGCCACAATCTGGCCTTGAAGAATAAGAGGGTGGACAACAGGCAGACCTTCCCCACAGCCCCAATGCCTCTCCCCCAAACTTCTCACTGCCTGTTCAGTGCTAGAGATGGAGAGAGGGAAGAGGGTTTTCTCAAAAGTATTTTCACCATCACCTGGTCATTCAACCTCAAATCCCTCCCCTCCCTTCCTTCTCCCCTCCACACAACCTCCAGCGGGGCCACTCACCTGCGAGGGGGGCTTCTAAATCTCCTAGATTCTCCCTGTATTGGAGAAAAAGACACAGAGTGAGTCTCTGCCTTGTCCGGGTCCTCTGAGGAGGACAAATCTCTCTCTTCGCCATTAAATCTCTGCAAGTTCAAGACATTCTCAGAGGAGACCAGGCTGGGCCACCAGAACAGTCTCTAACCACTGGGGCTCATGGCATCGCTTTTGGTTTTCCTATGTCCCTCCCCAGAGCTGAGAGGCTCTTTGCTCCAAAGATGGAAAAGCAGCCATAAAAGGGTAGACCAGTGATGGCGAACCTTTTAGAGACCGAGAGTCCAAACTGCAACCCAAAACCCACTTATTTATCGCGGGGTGCCAGATGGGCATGGCCCACTGGGTGGGCATGGCTGTGGTGGGCATGGCTGTGGTGTTCATGGCAGACTGGGTGGATGTGGCCAAGGTGGGCGTGGTCACCTCGATGTTGCTCGTGGGGAGGGACGCCTGTGGGGACCGGACAGGGTTGGGGGAGATCCAGTGGGTCTCTGGCAGGTGGGGCAGAGGCTTGTCCTGTGGAGTGAGGCGAGGCAGCCATTGTCGCAGGGCAAGGCAAAACAGGGGCCGGAGTGGCTGCTGCCTGACACCATTGGCCCGCACACACAGAGGCCAGCGAGCGCATGGAGGCGGACAGTGTCCGTCAGCAGCCAGAGCCTGCGGCCCCTCGACCAGCGCACTCGGGCTCCGCAGCCCGCCGCCAGCAGTTTAGAGAAGCCGCCTCTGAGCTGGACGGCTGGCCAACAGCTGAGGAAGCGATGCAATGGGTCGTGCCCAGGAAAAGCACGCAAGGCCAGGAGGGATGGGATGGCGGAAGGAAACCAGCCATGCTGGGATGTATCTGGCCACGTGGGACCTCAGTGAGTTAGCAGGCAGCTGGTTGAAGAGGGACGGTTACCATCTCTGGGGCATGGTGCACGTGCCCACAGAGAGGGGCCTGAGTGCCGCCTCTGGCACGCGTGCCATAGGTTCGCCACCACTGGGGTAGACAATATCAATTTGAGACACAATCTCAATAGATTTTTCTATTCTTTCTCCGACTTCCTTCTGAGTAAAGTTATTTATTTCCCCCCCCCCCCACCTTTCTGTTCTTTTTACCAATCAACCAAGGGGGTGAACTTAACTAATAGTCCTTCCTTCTCCTATTTTCCCCATAACAACAACCCTATGAGGTGAGTTGGGTTGAGAAAGACTTGTCCCACCCAGCCAGTTCTTCATGAATAAGATGGGACTAGAACTCACTGTCTCCTGGATTCTGCCAGGTGCCTTCACTATGAGGCCAAACGGTATCCAATCTATTCTACATTCTCCGGAACCAGACACAGAGGGAACCCATGGAGGGTGTATTAGGAAGCCCTTTAAAAACAGGAGGGAGAGTGTCTCTCTCCCTTTTTTCACCCCCTCCCATCCCCCCAAAAAGTCTTGCTAAGAGGCAGAGTTGCCAATAATAAAGTTGGAAGGGACCTTGGAGGTCATCTAGTCCAACCCCCTGCTCACAGGAAACCCTATACCAGTGGTGGCGAACCTATGGCACACGTGCCTGAGGCGGCACTCAGAGCCCTCTCTCTTGTCACGCGCGCCACTGTCACTAGCAGCAGGTTCATCAGGCCGCCACCGCCGCAGGAGCCCCGCCCACCACAAAGGAGGCGAAGCGGCTAAACTAGCAAGCTCGAGTAGAGGTGGTAGAGCAGAGGTCACCAACCACTGTCGATTGGTGGACTGGAAGAAAAGGGAGGGGGAAGCATTTTACATGCGTGCATGCGCGCACGGCGCCGCAAGCACGCACGCACTGCAAATGGGGCATGGCTAGTGCCTACGTGATACTCATTAGCCCTGCCCCGTTCTTGCGTGGTGCAGCCCCTTGTATCTGTACCCCATGGCATGACGGCAGCCATTTTTGCACCTTGCAGCACAGTGGCCCATTTTTGCGCCCCGGGTTTTGCATGCCAGAGGCAGCACTCAGAGGCGCCTCCCTGCCCCCCCCCCCCCGAGGGCATCACAATACTGATGCGGCCCTGGCATTTTGCGATAAATAAGTGGGTTTTGGGTTGCGGTTTGGGCACTCGGTCTCTAAAAAGTTCACCATCACTGCCCTATACCATTTCAAACAAGTGACAACCTCCAGTGAGATTTTTAAGAAGGCAAGCTGTTCCACTGATTAATTGCTCTAACTGTCAGGAAGTTTCTCCTTAGTTCTAGGTTGCTTCTCTCCTTGATTAGTTTCCATCCATTGCTTCTTGTCCTGCCTTCAGGTGCTTTGGAGAATAGCTTGACTCCCTCTACTTTGTGGGAGCCTCTATCAGATCCTTTGTCATTTGAGGCGTCCTTGGTGCTCTCTGAGCTTGCTTGTTTTCTTGCAGACGTCGTAGCTCGGTATCTGTAGACTAGCACGGATGATGTTACCCCGTTTGGGTAATAAAACGTCTAAAAAGGAAACAAGCCAGCTCAGAGAGCACCAAGGACCCCTCATGTCAACCCTGAGCTACAAATATTCTCCTTTATTAGTATCTTTCTCATTTGCTGGAATAGAAAGAAAAGGAGGTGGGGAGATCAATCTCTTACCTGGAGGGGAAGAGATGGAGAACACAGAACATAGACCAAGGAAGGGACCTTGGAGGTCATCTAGTCCAACCCCCTGCTCAGGCAGAAAACCCTATACCATTTCAGACAAATGGCTGTCCAGTCTCTTCTTAAAAACTTCCAGTGTTGGAGCATTCACAACTTCTGGAGGCAAGCCGTTCCACTGATTAATTGTTCTAACTGTCAGGAAATTTCTCCTTAGTTCTAGGTTGCTTCTCTGTTTATCTATCTTCTTGTCCTGCCCTCTGGTGCTTTGGAGGAGAGATCAACCCCCCTCCCCTCTGTGACAGCCCCCCAAATACTGGAAGACTGTTATGATATCACCCCTAGTCCTTCTCTTCATTAGACTAGACATATCCAGTTCCCACAACCGTTCATCGTAGGGTTTAGCCTCCAGACCCCTGATCATCTTCGTTGCTCTTCTCTGCACTCTTTCTAGAGTCACAACATCTTTTTTGTATCATGTTGACCACAACTGGATGCAGTGCTCCAAATGTGGTCTCACCAATGCAATATAAAGCACTACTATCACGTCATATGAATTTGATCCTATCCCTCTATTGATGAAACCTAAGACTGCATTAAACTTTTTCGGCAGCTAGAGCACTCTGCCGGATCATACACTAAGTGGTGATCTATTAGGACTCCTAGATCCCTCTCATAGTTACTACCACTGAGCCAGGTAACACCCTGTTCTATAATTGTACATCAGCTCCTTCAAACACATACACACAAACAAAAGGCACCCAAAGAGTTTGAACCAAACTGTTTTAGCTAAGAAACATAGGAAAGAATTCTTAACATTTGTATATCTCCATGTAGAACAACAGTTCAGCAATTCCTCAGCCACTGTGGACATGAATATACAGATAGCTCAGAAGTTTCCTTTTCCAACCAGTTCATAATTAGGGAGCCTTGTGATGGGAGACCAAGAGGAGATCCAGCTGGCATGCACCAATGCTCCTTTTTCTCTCAGAATGCCCCCTTTTGATCCCTATTTTTACAGACTTCCCTGACCATGTTATGGTCAAGCCTTATGATTTCCACATCCTTGGAAAACGGAACAGCTTCTCATCAGAGGGATCTTCCACCCAGCCGGGTCTTTTCATCTCCTTGAGGGTTCCTTGTACCAGATGCATCTCCTTGGGGTCTCCCCTCCCAAGAACTGTCTGGCTGCAAGGAAAAGGGAGCCCAACTTTCACAGACTACTGACTGCAACACCCTGCAGTTTCACGAGGAACACAGTAACACCCTGCTTTTGCGTTTAGAAACACGAGACACACAGATGCACACGCAGCCTTCAACTGATGTGATCTCTGGTGCCTGCTTTGAGTTGGAGTTTACATGAAAAGAGGACAAATCACTCACCTGATGGTGCTTTGTAGCCATCCCGACGTTTCTCTGCAAGGACAAGAATCAGTGAAAGCTCAAAATAATCCACCAGAGACTATCCAATTTCTCTCCCTGTAAGACAGACATGTCAAACACAAGGCCCGGGGCCCGGATGCGGCCCGCAAAGTGGTTTCATGTGGCCCGGGAAGCCATCCTGGAAACAGTGAGGGAACGGCCCCCGCTGCTTTGGCCCTGGCCCAGGCCACCCGGGAGCCAATGTACAATTTTGTGGTGGCCATCTATGCTGAAACACATTCAGTCTTAGCTCCATAAGCCTCCCCCCCACATAGCCTGAGAGGAACAGTGAGGCTCCTCCAGTGGACCATGCCTTGGCACTTGCTCCGGTCCCACTCCCTTCTGCCAGAGACCCTCAGATCTGTCCCACTCCTGCCCAGGCCCCCACAGGCACCCTTGACGCGAACGATGTAGAGCTGTCCACACCCACCCAGTAGGCCACACCCACTCCATCCACACCCACCCAGTAGGCTGCACCCACCCTGGCCACACCCACCCGGCCCCCTGAGGGCAACCGCAATGCTGATGTGGCCCTCAATGAAATTGAGTTTGACACCCCTGCTGTAAGAGGAAGAGGCTGGGAGAGGTTTTTACAGTTGTTTAGACAAAACCTCTCCTGGCTACTCTTATTAACAGTCACAGGAAGAGCTTCAGACTACAAGCACGTCATTTGATTTGCCCCAAGGGAGACCTGCTGCCTCCGAGATGGACGGAGGGGAATTGGGGGAAGCAGCAGCAGCAGCTGGGAGGGGAGGAAGGTTTTCATGGAAATCCTTCTCTGCTGCTCTTTGACCAAAGACTTTGAAAGGGACGGAACTGGGATGCTTCTTCCCAGCTCAGAAGAAGACAGGACTGTCCCAACCTCAGACTCAGCCAAGTCAAGACTGGAGTCCCAGCAAGAGGCCGAGATCTCAGATGCTCCCCAAGAGGGCTGGGAAAACAGGACAGGAGGAAGCCCTGAAGAAGCTCCCCAAAGAGAGAGACTTGGGAGGAACCTCCCCATCTCCCTTCCATCACCCAGAAAAAGATACTTACTGAAAAACCAGATCCCAACAATCATGCCCAGCAGGACAAGACCAGCCACAACGCAGCCGATGATGATCCCCACATTGGATTTTGGTTCTGAATTGGGAGAAAAAGCAGATAATTGAAGGAGAACCTCAATCATCCCAATTGGGGGAGAGACCTAAAATAGCGAAAGCTGGAAATTCTCAAAATTAAAACCTTCTATGGGTTCCTCTTCATGTCCCTCTAAGGGTAGCATGAAGGCTCCTTGCTAACCACCAATCGACAATGGTTGGTGACCTCTGCTCTACCACCTCTACTTGAGCTTGCTAGTTTAGCCGCTTCGCCTCCTTTGTGGTGGGCGGGGCTCCTGCGGCGGTGGCGGCCTGATGAACCTGCTGCTGGTGGCAGTGGCGCGCGTGCCAAGAGAGAGGGCTCTGAGTGTCGTCTCAGGCATGGGTGCCATAGGTTCCCACAATCCTTCAGTCTGCCAAAGAGCCCAGCCTTTCTCTCCCTGCAGCTTCTCACCTTTTATGGCCACATCCAGAGGCTCCTGCAGGCCGTCGTGCTCCACGTGGCACCGATAGCAGCCCCTCTCTTTTGGATTGATCCAGATGCTGAGCCAGGTGTGGAAGGTCCCATCTGCATTGGGGGCCACAGGCCCATGGAGGGTGTCATTCTGCCAGACCTCCCCGTCCCTCCTCCAGGAGGCATCAATCTTCTTGGGGTAGAAGCCATCCATGTAGCAGACGTGCATTTCCATCCCATTCTCTACCACCGTCCTGTTCACTGTCACCATGGGGGGATCTGCAGAAACCACAGAATTAACTCTGAGCCCCTCCAGAGCCTGGAAGGTGGATAAGAAACTCGGAGAAGCAGGAAAATTTCCCACTGTTTCCCACTCCAGACCTGCAGTGTCCCCAAGAGTTTCAGGAAATGCTCTAAATCTGGAAAATGCTCAACCACAAGGACTCCTGATTCTGAGTCCTTCCTGGGGACTCAGCCTGAAAAACCTCCAGCAGCAAATTGAGGATCCAAGGAAATTCCTCTCTGGCTGCTTTGAACTCTGACTGATCTTGGACTCTTCCCTGAAGGGGAGGGATGGCAATAGCATTATAGCACTTAGACTTATATACCGCTTCACAGTGCTTTACAATTCTCTCTAAGAGGTTTACAGAGTCAGCACACTATCCCCAACAATCTGGCTCCCTATTTTTACCAACCTTAGAAGGATGGGTGAATAAACCGTGAGCTGGTCAGGATCGATCTCCTGGAGTGCGTAGTGCGTTAGCTGGGTGGGACTAAAAAGTTCAATCAATCAACTCCAACTTTGCGAGATCTTTTTTCCCCCTCAAGTAGTTGAAATTGATTGATTGAACCTTTTTTTTTTTTTGCACAGGGTGGCGGAGGGCTAAAGCCAAAAGTATACTGAATATTTTTGCTTTGACAATGTGCAGAACTGTCTGGTATTTTTATAGTTAAATCAGGCAACAGTGAAAGGGGAGGAGAATAAGGAAAGCCCGGGGAAAAGAAACCGGAAGTAAATCACATCTTCCAAGTTAATTGGAAGATGTAAACCATGACCCCTAAATAAGGGAGGGGAAAAATGCTTGGAATGTATGTGCAATGGAAAAGAATCCAGATCTAAGCATTTCCACCATGCCGTACTAACGTCTCTGTAACCTTAATAAATGCTTTTACGAAAAATATGCCTGAAAGTTCTTTTAAGTGTTTCGTTAATCAGACACATGACATCATGCTTAGATCTGGATTCTTTTCCGTTGCACATACATTCCAAGCATTTTTCCCAGCCCCTATTTTGGGGTCATGGTTCACATCTTCCTATTAACTTGGAAGATGTGATTTACTTCCGGTTTCTTTTCCCCGGGCTTTCCTTATTCTCCTCCCCTTTCACTGTTGCCTGATTTAACTATAAAAATACCAGACAGTTCTGCACATTGTCAAAGCAAGAATATACAGTATTTGCAGCGTTGACAAAAAGGTTTTATAAAACCCAGCTGAAGGCCGAGGACTGGGGCGAGGGCGTGCGTGCCCACCGAGAGGGCTCTGCGTTCCACCTGTGGCATGCGTGCCATAGGTTCGCCACCATGGGACTAATCCTCCTTCTATTCATATCCAGAGGATTCAGTTTCCAGTCCCAGATCAACCTCAATTGGAGCTTTTTCAATGACTCTGAATCTGCATTGATGGGGCTGGACATTCTCCTTGAGGATCGGGGCAGAACACAGGGAGAAAATTACCTTCAACATTGGATATACATATATACACACATATACACATGCACAGGCATATGTATACTTTATGCTTCTGACTCCTATCCAGTCTCCTATCAACCGCTATTACAAAATGTTTTTAGCCAGCCAGGTATCCTCCACCCAAACCTTGCATCTTTAACAAAATTTGGTACTCAAAATAGGGGCTCCCAGACACCTCCTGATTTTTGTAACAAATCTGAAATTAAACAAGAGTGTATCTGTGCTCAGCATAAGTTCTCTGCTGCAGGTAGGAAACGGGGAAAAGAAAGGCTAAGGTAGGATCTAAGGGCATTTCATCAGGATTGGCCAACTCTTCTGATGGGATCTGTTGCTTTCTTTATATCATCTGAAGCCAATTCTATGAACCAATTCCTGCAGGTCCACCACCACCTTCTACAATGAAAAAACCAATAGATTAAATCTCTGGTATGATCACATCTGGATACAGCTGGGGTCAGATTCCTCTCCCACAACCCTCCAGCCTGCCAAAGAGCCCAGCCTTTCCCTCCCTGCAGCTTCTCACCTTTTATGGCCACGTCCAGAGGCTCCTGCAGGCCGTCGTGCTCCACGTGGCACCGATAGCGGCCCTTCTCTTGGGGATCGATCCGGATGCTGAGCCAGGAGTGGAAGGTCCCATCCGCGTTGGGGGCCACAGACCCACGGAAGGTGTCCTGCAGCCAGACCTCCCCGTCCCTCATCCACGAGGCATCGTTCTCCCTGGGGTAAAAGCCATCCAGGCGGCAGACGCGCGTCTCCATTCCATCCTCCACCTCCGTCTTGCTGCTCACAGTCACCTCTGGGGGCTCTGCAGAAACGGCACCCCCGGAATTAACTCTGAGCCCCTCCAGAGCCTGGAAGGTGGGGGGGAACTTGGAGGGGCAGGAAAGTCTCCCACTACTTC
>NW_015389198.1:157863-167293 GCF_001527695.2 Protobothrops mucrosquamatus | reverse complement strand
GAGGCATCGTTCTCCCTGGGGTAAAAGCCATCCAGGCGGCAGACGCGCGTCTCCATTCCATCCTCCACCTCCGTCTTGCTGCTCACAGTCACCTCTGGGGGCTCTGCAGAAACGGCACCCCCGGAATTAACTCTGAGCCCCTCCAGAGCCTGGAAGGTGGGGGGGAACTTGGAGGGGCAGGAAAGTCTCCCACTACTTCCCACTCCACACCTGCAGCGTCTCCAAAAGTTTTAGGAAATGCTCCAGATCTGGAAAATGCTCAACCACAAAGACTCCTGGATTCTGAGTCCTTCCCAGGGACTCAGCCTGAAAAATCTCCAGCAGCAAATTGAGGGTCCAAGAAAATTCCTCTCTGGCTGCTTTGAACTCTGAGTGATCTTGGATCGTGGAGCTGCCCTTTAGGAGTTTCTTTTTTTTAAAAAAAAGACCACACCGATGTTTCTCACTACTTTTGGAGTCCACTTCTCCAAATCAGAGGCTGTTCTAGGACCCTTTCCAAGGGACACAATCACAATTTCAGGATTATTTATCTACTTAGCCCATGGCAAAACCTTTAAGAGGGAGAGAATGAGAATCAAAGTAAGGGGCTTGGGGCTTTTGGAATCTCACCCTGGTTAATGTGGAAAAGAGATTCTGTGTCTCAAAGGGAGGTTAGAGAGAGGTGATGCCAATGGAAAAAGGGGGCTTTTGGCAATATGGGGAGGGGGATTCTCCCATGGTGCCTGATCTCCCCCAGCTGATCCTGCAGGGATCAAGGAGCCCAGACAGGAAGGGGCAGGGCTGGTCTTGATGGGATAGTAATCTCACAGGAAAGGAAAAAGGGGAAAATATTACAATATGAGCAGGGAGCCCTATGGGATGAGGATGTGTTCCTGAGGGTGAGGAAGGGATTGTTTTCTGGGGAAGCCACTAAAGTCAAAGATAAGGAAGCTATTTGAGGTATAAGACCAAAATCCCCACAGAATCTGTGGGGTTTTCTCCCCCCTCCTTAACCTTGGCCATTTTTGCCCAAGTGGAGGCACTGATAATGTTCTATTAATGGTTGGTGCCCCCTAATGGTGGGGGTGGGAAGTGCACCATCAGATGCAAGGAAAGGGGGGAGCCCCCTGTGGGATGAGGGGGGGAAGGAGAGCTGCTGGGAGGAGATGAAGGCCACGCATCATACTAGGCTCCGTTTGGGCTAATGGTGGATTCACCAAATAACTCAAAGTGGCCTTGTTGCTGAATTGTTATTGTGAACAGGACATCCCGAAATGCTTCTGCCAGACACCTGGCAAGTAGACACTGCATTTTCTGGTAATAATAATAATAATAACAACAACAACAACAACAACAAAGCAACAACAGCAACAACAGCAACACAACAACAACAACAACAACAACAACAACAACAACAACAACAACAATAATAATAATAATAATAATAATAATAATAATAATAATAATAATAATAAAGTTGGAAGGGACCTTGGAGGTCATCTAGTCCAACCCCCTGTTCAGGCAGGAAACCCTATACCATTTCGGACAAATGGCTTTCCAGTCTCTTCTTAAAAACTTCCAGTGTTGGAGCATCCACTGCTTCTGGAGGCAGGTTGTTCTACTGGTTAATTGTTCTAACTGTCAGGAAGTTTCTCCTTAGTTCTAGGTTGCTTCTCTCTTTGGTTAGTTTCCATCTGTTGCTTCTTGTCCTGCCTTCATGCGCTTTGGAGAATAGCTTGACTCCCTCTTCTTTGGGGCAGCCCCTGAGATATTGGGACACTGCTATCCTGTCCCCCCTCGTCCTTCTCTTCATTAAACTAGACATACCCAATTCCAGCAGCCGTTCCTTATATGTTTTAGCCTCCAGTCAGGCTCTACATTAGGGACCCAAAAGGGACAAACATATCCAAAAAAATCCAACCACAAAGGAGGAAAGTCCAGCCTGGATCCAGAGGCTCACCTGTCCTCAGTAGCGTCTCATTCCCGTAGGACAGGTACTTCTCCAGCCACTCAATGCAGATTTCCTCCAGGTAGGCCTTCTCTCTTTGATTCAATCCTGGAATAGCGTCCCATTTCCTCTGGGTGATCTGGGCCTGGGGTTGGGGAGCCACCCAGGTGAGGGTCTCCTTGTCGAAGGTGAGGAAGGTCCTCCCATCGTAGCCATGATGGTCAAATCCTCCTTTTTTCCCATCAGCCTGGAGCTCACAGCCAATCATCCTCTGTATTATGTGAAAGCCTGAAATAGGAACAAGATGATGGTTTGGGGAGTCCTCAAGATAGACACAGACCCCCTTCCCTGCAGGGACTTTGGCACAGGAAATGACATCCCCGTTTCCTCCCTAGCATTCAAGGGAAAGAAAGCCCCCATCACTACCTGCCCTTCTCCCCTCCCTCGACCTCCCTCCCTCCATTCCACCCCCCAGGATGGAACCCCTGAAACCCTCCCCCAGGAAAAGGGAAGCTGGAAAAGCCAGCGGAGGATCCTGAGGGAGACCGAGAAAAGGAGCAGAAGAAACAGAGGGATGGAGACCTTTCCATCTTTCCTTCTGCAGTTCCTCTGTTGGGGAGACTCTTGGGGGGAAAGGAAGGGATCCCAGAGAGGGAACAGTTGCCTGAATCTGCAACTCTAAAGAGGGACTGAGAATCTCGTGGCCTCAGAGAGAATCTGGTCAATCTGCAAAGAAGCTTGCAAGGATCCCTGTGACCATAAATCCTGGTCTATGTTCCCAAACAGCACCAAGTGATGAGGGCTGATTTCCATTTTGAACTAAGCGGAAATGAAATGTGGGAATGAAGACTTGAAGGGCCACAAAGAAATATTTTCCTTAGCAATATCAGAAAGTGGCCCAGTCTGATCTGCATACCCAAAGAGTTATTGAGCTTTGAAATGAGTTTGAACTTTACAGGCTCAGCAAAGACCTGGAGGAGCTGTTTCAACTTCAAGGGACCAAATTCTTGGATTTAAAAGGAACCCAAATGTTTGAAAAAACCAAAAGGAAATGTTGAAATATTTCTACTTCTGGTTGGGCTTCAGAATGAGGAAGGATGCCAGAAACTCTCAAATCTGAAGGAAAACCACTTGTAAGTACAGTTGAACTGAACTGACCAGTCCTTTCCCTCCCTTTCCACTCCCATGAGTGATCGGGTGAGGGGATCCTTTCTCTGCAGCTTCTGCTCAGCCTGAGACCTTCCCTTTGGAGGGAGAGGAAGATCCTCCTGAGCTGAGTCTGATCCTGCCCTCCAGAGGAGATTCCCTGATCTGCCCAGGGGAAAAAAAGGTTCTGGATTTCTGCCCAAGAAGAGTCTCCTGCCATTCACAGGAAGGCACTGAAAATCTGGCTGCAGTTTTCAACTTCTGAGAACCAGCTCTGTCTTATTTCAGAAGCATCAAAAGCTAAGACAGAAACCGTCTTATTTCAGTTGAAGATGAAATCTGTTTGTGCTCATTGCAAGTTTGGCACAGAATTTAATATTTGTGCTGCAAAAAGAAAGCACAGGGATCACACTGAAAAGGCAAGTTTTTATTCTTAGTGTAAGAAGGCTGTTAATGCATCTCTACAGGTCTACGCAGGAAACAATTCTGCTCTATCTTTGAGCCTGGATGTTCAGGGGCCTGAGAAATACTTCAAGGGTTCCTCCAGGATCAAAAGGTTAAGAAAGGCTGTTTAGAGAAGTTAAAATATATTTATATTTTTAACTGCTGTGAAGAATATCAAAAGCCATTTCTAATGGCTTTCTTTTTTCTTTACTAATTTTCTTCAACTTGTTTTCTTTTCTTGCACTTTTTGATTTTTCTTTGATTTCTTTCTTTTGTCTCCTTTACATTAGTTTTTATCTTCTTGATGAAAAGTTTTAATAAAAATTATATAAAAGTTTTTAAAAGGCCACCAGTATGCCAGGGTTCATTAAAATGGTACTGAAAACACAGAGGCTAATGTCATAAAGCCTTTGTGTAAATCAAGGGCGTGACCACATCTGGAATATCGTCCACCAGTTCTGGTCACCAGACCTCAAAAAAGGGCAGGAGGGAGCTGGGGAAGGTCCAGAGGAGGCGACCCAGAGGATGGGAGGGTGGAAGCAGCCTCCCTTGGAGGAAAGGTTGGGACATTGGGGGCTGTTTGGCCTGGAAAGGAGGCTCCCCTCCACTCTGGCCACTCTCCTTCCCCCTTTCTCCACCAGGGGGAGCCCTCTGGGTCCAGCTCTGCTCCCCTGAGAGGCCAGCAGGGGGCCTGGAGGGATCTGGGGGGATCCTCGGGGATCAGGGGCAGAACTGGCAGATCTCTGGGGTGTCTGCCTGGGGGGGGATGGGCAAGGAAAGGGCAGAAGAAGGGGGGCTGCACCTCCTTGGGATGAAAGGAGAGAAAATGGCTGATGTTTGTGGAGAAAGTTTATCTCAGCCCAAAGCAGCCTCTGGTGACCCAGATATTTTCTTGCAATCTCTCCCCTAAATCAGGTTCCTTGGAGGTGAATCTTGTGCCCCAAAGATGGCAGAAGGGGGGGGCTGCTGAAGAAGGCCTCCCCCCTCCAGGGCAGCCCCACCAAGAGGGCAGCGCAGGAGTTCAGCCTGAGGGACCAAGGATGGGAAGCCATCAGCGCTCTGAGCGACTCAGGAAGGGCCCCAAATGGGGGTTTCTTTCTTTTCTGTCATTCCTACTATTCTGTCCTTTTCTCCTCAAGATTGGGAGGATGCTGAAAGAGACCCTGTGCCCCCCTTCGACAGCCCCCCACCCCATTGGCCTCTCCTTCCAACTGGAGGGTGAGAAGAAGCTCCTGGCATTTGGGCCTCATTCGTCCCTCCAAAAAGGGAGTGAAGAAGAGGGATCTAGTCTCTCCAGGTGGATCTGCACTTGATCCCTTATTTCTCTGGGGTGGAAACAGAAGGACGAGGACCTGCTTCCCCCAGGATCTCCTTAAGATCCACCTGCTTTTTTTTAGGGGGGGGACCTGTGATTCCCTTCCTCCCCCACAGCAGAAGGTCCACCAAGGCCAGGACCCTTCATCTTTCAGGGGGGGGGGGAGATTTCTGTCTCTTTTTACCTCAGTTTATATCAATCTCCATATCCTATCAAAATTCAGACAGATAGAGGGATAACTTGAAATATGTTTTCATTGACTGCAATTGGCAGAAAGTGTCACTTATGGAGGCAAGGCAACCTTATACTGATTTAAAAAAAAAGAATAAATATATTACAAAATCTTTTTTAAAAATGTGTGGAAGCAGCCTTTCCCTTTCAAAGGACCCCCTCCCTCTCTCCCCCCCTTTCTGTTCCTGGGGAGGGGATTATGGGGCAGGAGGAGCCACCCGACCCATCACTCACCTTCGCTCTGATTGTAGCGAAGCCTCAGAATCTCCAGGTTTTCTCTGGACGTCTCCTCATTCCCACGGGCTCTCTGGGTGTTTCTGTCCCAATATTGGGGATCCTCCTTCCCCACCTTCTCCATCCAGGAGACTCGAAGCTCCCTCCTCCGGCTGTTGCTGTCATAGTAAACAAAGGCCTGACCGTCCACGTACCCCACAGAGACAAATTGAGGCAGCCCCTGACTGGGGTCCGAGATGATGGTGTAGAAATACTTCATGGAGTGCGAGGAGGTGCCTGGAAGGGACCCAGAGGGGCAGAGTTAGGGGGCTTCTGCTGGGGGACCCCGTTGCTCTGGGGCACAGCTGGCCCCATTTTCAGATCTGGAAGGAAGACAGAGGAAGAAGAGACCAAGAGGGGCAAAGGAGGAAGGAAGAAATAAAGGAGGAAATGATGGAAGAGAAAGAAAAAGCAGAAGGCGAAAAGAGGAAGCAACCGAGAGACCAAGGAGCAGAGAGGTTGGGGGGAGAGAGAGAGAGCAGGATCCCCAAAATTTATGTGCTCCCCTCCAATTGTGCCCTCCCCTCCTTCCAGCAAGGCCTCCCTATAATCCCCTTCTGGACTGCTCAGTCTCTGCCCCGAGGAGGCTGCAGTGGCCCCACAGGAAGAAAAAAAGGGGATTCCACCCCCAGAAGCTCCACCCGGTCACCCCAACCTTCCCTTCACGGACCAAAAAACCATTCTGACCTCACTGAGGGCAGATCTAATAGGTGCAGATCTGAGGGAGGGATTTTATAAAACGGGGGAATCCTGAGATTTCTTCATTGCAGCAACCCAATTAGGGTCTGAAACCACAGTTCTCAGGTGCCAGAAAGGAACCAGATTTATTTTGAATCTCAAGCACTTCCTTCACCTTCTCTGAAACTTGTCCTCTTTTGATGCTGATCCTACACTTTGTCAGCACAAAGAAAGCCAGAAATGCTCCCCCGCCATCTTGGGAGGGGGGTTGATCGTGGCTGTCCAATTCTTCACAGGATCAGGGACTCTCAATGTAAATTAGAGTTTCTCAGATTCAGCCATTTGGACTTCAATTCCCAGAATTCCCCTCACTCCGCAGAATCCCATGGGACCTCTCCAGCCTGGCCCCGCCCCCTGCCCTCCCTGAGGCCGGTTGGGAGTTCCTGTTGCCAATGCCCATTTGTGGGGGAGGGGGGGAGCTCAGCTGGGATCCTCTCCCTAAACTAGTCTGCCTGTCAAAAGTCCAGTTACCTTACGAGATAGAATTAATAATTGGAGCATTATTGAAAAAGAATAGAAACATAGCTGAGAAATGTAAGAACTTAGTTTCGGAGCTAATGTGTTTAAATAAGAAGAATTTGGGGTCCCTGAATAGTAAAATAAATAGGTTAGTTTAAATTTAAATATCTGAAAAATTAATGAAGTTTAAAACAGGATATTTGGGATAGATAAGGAGCTTTTGCAAATGTTTATTGATCAATGAAATTCATATTCAGCGATATATTTAATGAAAATCTGTGTTAGAAATGTATTAATGAGATTATAATAATTTAAACAGATAGTGTTAGTTTTGATTTAAGCATTTAATTTACACATAGCAATATATTAATGAATGAATTGGTTATAGGATTGTATTAATTTGATTATTATATTGATATTGAGCGGTTGAAAGTTTCTATTGATTAAGGAAACATATTTAGATATATTGATGAATGAATTTATTTGAATCTATTTGATTATAATATTCTACATAGATAGAGGGAAATTTTAAGAAATATTGTCTGAATTGTATATTTATAATCTTAGTGTTTCTTTTGTAATTGACCACCATATCTCCATGCTGGCTCTTAAGCTTCTGTTGGTGTAAAATGGAAAACTAATAAAAATTGTTTATATATAAAAAAAAAGTCCTGTTACCTTTAAAGCCCCTCTGGTGAATCAAAGAAATATGTATAAAAATATTTCAGTCTCTATCCTGCAAACTCCTGACCGAGGATCATCAACGTTTTTTTCAGCCCTGCCTTGGAGGACAGACTATATTCACAAGCCGTGAACTAGGCCAAATTTTAGTAACAATACAAAACAAAACAAAAACCACATTAAATCACTATTTAGTTTTAATTGTCAAAATACAAACACGGAAGAGACTCTTAAGGCTGCCCAAAGAACAAAAAAGCAACAGCTTGTTAAAATAATCAAAAGACAATAAGATGCTCCTAGGAAATCAATTCAGTTGGAAAATCTCCAAGGTTACAGTACTTGTTGGTGTCCATTCTGAAAGCTCTACAGATCAGAAATTCTTCCAGGGCACCAAGGATTTTAAAAATCATTTTCAAGATCTTTCACGGGACTTATTTGGGCATAACTTGCGAATGAACAGGACCTGCACAGCCCAGAGAAAGAAACAGTCCCACTGCCCAGTCCCTCCAGTATGGTCCCCCAGTCCTTCCCAGTCTCCCAAGGCAAAGGCCTCGGCCTCCTTCTTCCTGCTCCTCCCCACAATCCCGGAGGCTTCTCAGAGCTTTTGGGGAGAGGGATCCCCAGATCCACGTCCTGCTCTGGGGAGATTTCAAACAGATCAGAGCTTTTCTCTGACAGAAGGAGGGGGGATCGGACCCTCCGTGATCCAGAACCCGCTTCTTCCCCTGGTGGGGCTGAGCAGTGAGGGAGTCTGAAGTCTGCCTGAGAGGAGAAACGTGTGAATGTAACGCAGGTTGGGCGTCCTCACAATCACGAATCCTCCTCAGGTCAGGAGGGGCTGGTCAGTTTGGGCCTGTCTGTGTCTAAGCAAGCCCTTCATTTCAGGCTCTCCACCCAGAGGGGCTTCTCTCCTCCTGCCTCCAGCCCAGCCTGTTTAATAGTTAAGAACCTTTTTTTATACCTTTTGGAAAGCTGCTCCATTGATAGTTTCTCTGAGCAAAGAACTAGGAACACCCCAAGACCCCCCTTTCTAATTACTAAGGAATAATAACTTTTAAATGTGCTGCCACAAACAAGAGGGAATCAAGCTATTCTCCAAAGCGCCTGAAGGCAGGACAAGAAGCAACGGATGGAAACTAATCAAGGAGAGAAGCAACCTAGAACTAAGGAGAAACTTCCCGACAGTTAGAACAATTAACCAGTGGAACAACCTGCCTCCAGAAGCGGTGAATGCTCCAACACTGGAAGTTTTTAAGAAGAGACTGGACAGCCATTTGTCTGAAATGGTGTAGGGTTCCTGCCTGAGCAGGGGGTTGGACTAGATGACTTCCAAGGTCCCTTCCAACATTTTTTTTATTATTATTATTATTATTATTATTATTATTATTATTATTATTATTATTATTATTATTATTATTATTATTATTATTATTATTATTATTATATATTATATTATTATATCCAGCCCTGCATAACATCTTCGAATCTCGTTGTTTGAGGAAGTTGCATAACATTCTCAGAGACTCTTCCCATCCTACTTACAATCTTTTTGGACTGTTGCCTTCTGGCAGAAGATACAGAATAATTAAAACTCAGACCACACGTTTTCTGAATAGTTTTTATCCCAGAGCTGTAATTGCACTCAACAACGAACTAAGGGGCCACCGTCAGTGAACTGTTGGACAGTATTACTTGGTCTGTTGTGTGGATGTTGGGTGGTTTTAGGGGTGGAGATTGTGGTGGGGGGAGTGTGTTTGGGGATTATGTGTGCGGGACTTGGTTTTGGGGTATCAAGTAAATTTCGTTGTATATGTATACTATGTACACACATACAATGACAATAAAGTATATATATACATCATCATCATCATCATTATTATTATTATTATTATTATTATTATTATTATTATTATTATTATTATTATTATTATTAAATATTTTTAGTTTTAGCAACTGTCCCATGTCAGTGGCTTCTGAAATGGAAGGAGGAGAATTTGGGGCAGCAAATCCCTCCCTGACCCCAGGCCACCCCAACGATGCCCTTGACGTGATGACCCGTTGCCTGGAGGCCGTACGGGTCTGGATGGGGAGGAACAGACTCAGGCTCAACCCTTCCAAGACCGAGTGGCTGTGGTTGCCGGCGCCTCGGCATAGTCAGCTGACTCCATCGCTGACTATAGGGGGCGAAACTCTGGCCCCCTCGGAGAGGGCACGCA
>NW_015389198.1:151446-156302 GCF_001527695.2 Protobothrops mucrosquamatus | reverse complement strand
AGGCGGGGGGGAAAGGAAAGTGAAACTTCCATCAGAAAGTCCCCTTCCAGGAGTTCCGCCTCTTGGGGGGAGGGGCAGAAATGGGGGGCTGGGAAAAGCAGATTATCTAGGCCTGGGGGGAGGGGCACTGGAGAGGGGGAGAGGAGATCCCGCAGAGACCCTCCCAACCACAGATCAGGGGGAGCTGCCAAAAAAAAAACACACCATCGCAGTCAACAGAGGGATAACACCAAGATCACCAGAAGCGATAATGGCGGTTTATATTGCATTAGTGAAGCCACACTTGGAATGTTGTGTACAACTCTGGTCACCACGATACAAGAGAGATACTGAAACCCTGGAAAGTGTGCGGAGAGGAGTGACAAAACGATAAAGGGACTGGAGGCTAAACCGTAGGAAGAGACTGAGGGAGCTATGCTGGCTCAGGAATTCTGGGAGTTGAAGTCCACGAGTCATAAAAGAGCCAAGGTTGCCTACCCCTGTATCTAGCCTATCGCAAAGAAGGATGGGGGGATGACGTGATAACTGTCTGTCATTACCTCAGGAGCTGTCCCACAAAAGAGGGGATCGACTTCTTCTCCAAAGCCACGAGGGCAGGACAAGAAATAAGGGATGGAAGCTTGTTATGGAGAGATCCAACCTAGAAGTGAGGAGAATAAATTTTCTAAGAGTGAGAACATTTACTTAATGGAATAGTTTGCCTCCTAGAGTTGTGGGTGTTCTATCACTTGACGTGTTCAGAAATAGACAACCTTTTGACCACGATGGTATAAAGTCTCCTGCCTTGAGCTGAGGGTTGGATTAGAACAGGGCTTTTCAACCTTTTCACCCATTGTACCACTTTTAGGATACGGCAATATCCGAGTACCACCAGTCGCCTAGCAAGGTGTCAAAAACCTGATGACCCCCCCCAAAAAAGGAAAAATGTGATGAAATACAGGTAGTCCTCGACTTACAACAGTTCGCTTAGTGACTGTTCGAAGTTACAATGGCACTGAAAAAAGTGCCCCCCAAGCCACAGCCGAGCAAGACACCTGCCCGCCAGCCTGATGGCGCTCTTCCTCCTGTCCGAGGTTTCCATTGTGAGCATTTCTGTTGAGGATTGGCAGTGGGGGTGGGGTGGAGTGTGTGTGGTTTTTATTCCCCCCGTCTGATTGCAGCAGGTTTTGGTCACTTCATATGACCCTGGGACACTGTGACCGTCATAAATATGAATCAGTTGCCACAGATCTGAATGTAAATCACAAGACCCTGGAGATAAGGCAACATTCCAGCTGATTGGTGCTTCTTCAGGGCTCAGCAGAAGTGCCAGGATCAGCGCCGAGCTCCAGCTTCCACTGAGCCCTGACAGTCCCGAAGAAGCGGATCAGCTGGAAAGCAGCACTGATCCTGGTGCTTCCGCTGAGCTCTGACAGCCCTGCAGCTCCAGCCATCTCCCGCTCAGGCTTGTGCGGTGTGGCCCATTGGCTGGGTGTTGCCAATTGGGTGGGAGTGGCTGCGGTGGTAACGGCAGACTGGGTGAGACTAAAAAATTCAATCAATCAATTCCAACTTTGCAAGATCTTTTTTTCCTGCGAGTTGAAATTGACTGATTGATTGAACCATTTTTTTTTTTGTACACGGCGGTGGAGGCCTAAAGTGAAAAGGTTTTATAAAACCCAGCTGAAGGCCTAGGACTGGGGCGACGGCGCGCGTGCCCACAGAGAGGGCTCTGAGTGCCGCCTCTGGCACCCGTGCCATAGGTTCACCACCACTGCCCTAGTTCCTCTTATTCTCTGGGGAAGACATGAATCTTTGGGTAGTTTTAAACTCTTCAGTTTTCCCAAAATAAACTAAGATGGCTGCTCTGTCCTTTGGCGCTTCTTCTGGGGAATCGCAGGAGTAAAATAATAAATCTCTCTTCCGGTTATGATCATTGTTATTATCATGGCCAAATTTAGTCAATAATGAATTGATGCTCCTGCTTTTACACTTCCCAGGATGAGCAAAGTGTGAGTAAGATGCAATGATTTCTTCAGGGCTTGAACTGTATTCTGCTCTCTTCTGTAGTTACAGTGAAATTGGTCTCTCTGAGCAGCAAGGAGGATAAAATCCCTCTTATTTTCAACCTCCCCAAACAGGCAGCAACTCAGGTGAAAAGAAAACAAAACCATTTATTTCAGCAAACAATTTTGGCAGACCTACAATATATGTGCAATTATTAAGGAGGTAGCATCCTGGCTGTGCAATCGATCTCATGTTCCATTTTTCAAAAGCATGAAAATCCATAAATGGCAATCTGGAAAAATTCAGTGTTTGAATGCTGTGCTTGGTGTATTAATTATTTGTCAAACTCTGGATGATCAAATATTTGGTCAACCTAGTTGAACACTCAGAAATCTATTGCAACAATAGATTAGTTCCCCCCACCCTTGCAAAAGAGCTCAAAAATGTACAATGTTGCGCATCTATTTGCAACCTAATTGACTGTCATAGATTACATAGGTCAGACATGTCAAACACAAGGCCCGCACGGTTTCATGTGGCCCGCGAAGCCTCCTGGAAACAATGAGGGAACGGCCCCTGCTGCCTTGGCCTTGGCCCAGGCCACCCGGGAGCCAATGTACAATTTTGTGGTGGCCATCTATGCTGAAATGCATTCAGTCTTAGCTCCACAAGGCCATCTGGAAACAGCGAGGAACCAGCCCCTGCCGCGTCGGCCCCGCCCCCGGGTGCATGCTGGGGAGGTGTCACCCTTTGTGAGGAATGAAGAAATGCACCATCGCCTGAAAGTGGCCAGCAAATGGTCCTCGCCTACTTCACATATTCGGCTTGATGGGCTCTGCCCTGGTCCCACCCTTTCTGCCAGAGACCCTCAGATCTGTCCCACTCCTGCCCAGGCTCCCTTGACGCGAATGATGTAGAGCTGGCCACGCCCACCCAGTAGGCCACACCCACTCCATCCACGCCCACCCAGTAGGCCGCACCTCCCCCCCAGGGCAACTACAATGCTGATGTGGCCCTCAATGAAATTGAGTTTGACACCCCTGACATAAGTGGAAGGATAAATAGTTAATCAGTTGAACAACAGCAAAGTTAAAAATTCAAAGCACTCTGTTAACAGTCTGTTATTATAATTTATTCATAGAAAGTCTACACAGTTCCTTATTTGCTGCAAATCACCCCGATCATTATCTCTGAGTCCAGGGTCAAATACCTTCATTTGGTTCTTAACAGTGAAACCTTTCCATAGGTTTTTAATTAGGAACTTTACCAACAACTGCATCTTATTTCCAAACTTCATAAGTCTCTGTTGTAAGTATCTCTGCAACATCCGTTGTTGAATAATTGTCCTCAACAACACAGCATTTCTCTTGCCAAGAAGATCCAGTCCATCCTTCGTTCATATCTGTCGTCCCAGAGTTTCTTATATTCGTATTCTTTTCAATCTTTTGTGGCAAACCAAATATTTTCTTCTTTGCATCTAACCACAACAAATCAAATTTGGCCTCAAATTGCAAATTTGGTCCAAGTGATATTTCCTGCATTTGGAAATCCTCTTGGCTTTGCAGAATTGCTCGTTGAATTTTTTTGTTTATATTTTCAACAAGCAGTTGGAGAGCGTTCTTTTTTCAACTATCTCCCAAAATCATTTGTCTCCTTTTGAAGACATGAAAAACCCTTTTCGTTTTCTCTTCCAGGACAAGAGAAGCAGATAAACAGCAGCTTCCACAGAGAAGGGGTTTGTTCCCCCCCAGGGTTAAAGAAAGGGGAATTTTCCCATCAAAAATTAAGAGATAAATATCGAGACTCTTAAGAAAAAGAAAAAAGCTAGAAAGAGCAAGATTTATAGTATAATACTGTGTAAATGTAAATGTAAAATCCACTGCAACTTCCTTACAATTAAAAAAATAATAATTTGAATTTAACGGTAAACAGTGAAAGAGGAGGGAAAAAGTTGTAAAAATCCAGGTTATAAAATAGCTCAGAAGTAAAACTAGTCATGAATCAAGAGATTGTAAAGCTTCAAAACGTGCAATTAAAACCCAGGTGTACTTAAGAAAAAGGAGCAGCTGAAGGGAAAGGATGGCAAGAGATTAGACCTTCCGATCACTCCTTACCGAGAATTGCAGACATCCAGACCCTTTTCTTCTCTGTGCATGATCGTCCGAAGGTCATCTTGAGTCGTTCCTAGTTTTCCTTTCCAAAAATGGGGAGCAAAGCCACCAAATAACCAACTTTGGTGGCAAAAATCAGCTTTTCAAGATGGAGGAGGGCTCCTGCTCCGTTTTTCTAAACCATGAAAATACATAAATGGCAATACATGGTACACATTATCTTTATACAACTAATATAAAGAAAAATAAGAAAAAAAACTTCCACTTTCAATCCAGGCAGTTATAATGAAGATTAACAACTTATCTCTCTTCCTTAAAGTAAAACCAGCAACTCATCATCCTATTCCTCTCCCGATTTGCTATGAACCCTTCTCCAAAACCTGTTAATCAGCACAAGCCTATTAAAGGTCATCAGAAGTAACAACGTAGCTGCAACAAGCTCTGTTACAAAGCTATTGCAAGGTATACAAGCCAGCTTGATCTAGTCGTTAAGGCACCAGGCTAGAAAGCGAATATGAGTTCAAGTCCCGCCTTAGCTTAGCCGTGAAAGCCAGCTGGGCGACCTTGGGCCAATCACTCTCTCTCTCAGCCCAACCCACCTCACAGGGTTCTTGTTGTGGGGAAAATAAGAGGAGGAAGGTGTGTTGGATATCTTCAATATCTTCGGCAGGATCCAAATAAAATAATAAAAAAATATAAAATAAAATAAAATAAAATAAAATAATAAAATAAAATAAAATAAAATAAAATAAAATAAAA
>NW_015389198.1:146026-151324 GCF_001527695.2 Protobothrops mucrosquamatus | reverse complement strand
AAAATAATAAAATAAAATAAAATAAAATAAAATAATAAAATAAAATAATAAAATAAAATAAAATAAAATAAAATAATAAAATAAAATAAAATAATAAAATAAAATAAAATAAAATAATAAAATAAAATAATTAAAAAAAATAAAAATAAAAAAATAAAATAAAATAAAATAATAAATAAAATAAAATAAAATAATAAAATAAAATAAATAATAAAATAAAATAAAATATAAAATAAAATAAAAGAAAATAATAAAATAAAATAATAAAATAAAATAAAATATAAAATAAAATAAAATAACATAAATAAAATAAAATATAAAATAAAATAGAGAAATAAATAAAATAAAAAATAAAAATAAAATAACATCTACTACAGGTGTGTTGGATATCTTCAATACCTTCAGCAGGATCCAAATAATAAATAAATAAATAAATAAATAAATACAAATAAAATAAAAATAAATAAAATAATACAAAATAAAAATAAAGTAACATCTACTACACCCACTCGTTTGAATCCTTTCGATTCCACAATCCTAAACACATAAGATTTTATTTTCTCCTCTGTTCCTCGGTCGTAACAAAATATAATATAATACTGAGGTAGTGATAAAAGCAATGATGAGAGACCCAAAATACATCCTGGTTCTAGCATGCTGGAAGGCCCTGAAGGCTCCTCCTGAGAGTCCGGCCTAATTCAGAAGAAGTCTGATTTCCGTCTTCTCTCCTCTCTCCTCATGCTGGGAGTGTCCGCTGGTGCTGCAAAAAGGAGGGAAAAAGCAGGCAGAGTGAGTCTGAGAGGGAGCCCAGAGGAGGAATCCCACCGTCCAGGCTGAGGGATCAGCAAAGATCAGCCCAGGGAAGGAGCAGAAGCAGCAGCCTCAAGGGAGGGATCAGCCGGGTTTGCCCTGGTGACACTCAAATCTCCTTTTTTTGCAGGTCTCTGAGCCTCTTGATCCAAGGCAGGCCCCTCCCCAGAGCCCACTTGAATCGCCCCCAAATTCCTCACCTTGCAGTGTTTGAGTAGATTAGGAGTGAAGAGGAATCCCCCCAAAGTATCTTCACTGTCAGTTGGTCCTTGGAGCTCAAAGCCCTCAACCTCCATTCCTCCCTCCCCTCCCCTCCCCTCCATACAGGTCCCACGGGGGCCACTCACCTGCCAGGAGGCTGCTAAACGGCCTGGTTCCTCCCTGCATTGGAGAGATAGACACAGATTGAGTCTTTGCCTTGCCCTGCTCCTCTCTCTCTCTCTCTCTCACTTCCCCATTAAACCTCTGCAGCTTCAGGAATTTCTCAAAGGATACCAGGTTGTTCGTTTATTTTATTATTAACCTTCTATGCCATCCATCTCTCCAAGATAACTCTAGGAAGCGCGCGGTACGATTCTAAAAAATGCCATGTAAACTATTACAACGTTACATTATGAACTCGATTCCCCCACCAGATCACATTGCCATTGCTCTGACAACAAGATCATATCCGGTGTGCGACCACGGTCCCAAGTCGGGTCCAAGATGATCTGGGAGAGGCCCAAATCCACCCTGGTGGCCATGAACTCCTGGGCCGCTTTCGAGACCAAACACAGGGATGGCAGAATGAAGATCCCAGGACCATAATCCTGGGACACTCCACTGCACTCAAGCAGGGAGGTGGCCACACAGCAGGGAGGCTGGTACAGCAGCAACAAGCCCAATTTATCCCGTGAGCCCAGATTCAGAAACGGGGAGTCACAACCAGAAACGTGGGGATCAAGGCCTCTGAAAACCGGAGGAGATTCTCAGAGGACCACTGCCACCCCACCTCCCCTGCCCTGGGGTCTCGGTCAAGGCCAAACCCTAAACCCAGCTGGGCACACCACTAAGAGGGGAAACCCACCCACCCCCCACATTCCAGATTCAGCCTGGTCTCAGCTATGCCACCAGAAGAGTCTCTAACCACTGGGGATCATGGCATTACCAGTGGTTTGCGTATTTCACACCAAGGAATTGAGGGCTCTTTCCTCCAAAGGGGGCCAGGCTCCACCATGCAGACTCTGGGTTGCCTTCCCTGCCTGGATCCAACAGGGAGAGTTTCCCTTCTCCTCTACAGGAACAAACCAGAGCAAGGAAAGTGAATTTTGTAAGTTCCTCCTAGTTCAGACATGTCAAACACAAGGCCCGGGGGCTGGATGCGGCCCGCGAAGTGGTTTCATATGGCCCGCGAAGCCATCCTGGAAACAGTGAGGGAACGGCCCCCGCTGCCTTGGCCCTGGCCCAGACCAGCCAGGAGGGAGCCAATGTACAATTTTCTGGTGGCCATCTTGGCACTTGCCCCGGTGGACCATGCCTTGGCACTTGCCCCGGTCCCACCTCCTTCTGCCAGAGACCTTCAGATCTGTCCCACTCCTGCCTAGGCCCCCATAGGCACCCTTGACGTGAATGATATAGAACTGGGCACGCCCACCCAGTAGGCCACACCCATTCATCCACGCCCACCCAGTAGGCTGCACCCACTCTGGCCACACACCCCCGCCCCCCCCCCCAGTGCAACCGCAATGCTGATGCGGCCCTCAGTGAAATTGAGTTTGACACCCCTGTCCTAGTTGGAAAACAGAGCAGCTTCTCAGAGAAATCTTCCACCCAGGTGGGTCTTCTTACCTTCTTGAGGGTTTCCTGTCCCCGATGTTGCCCTTTGGGGCGGGTCTCCACTCTCAAGAACAGCCTGGCTGTTATAAAAAGGAGCCCTCTTTCCCCAGACTAGTTCTTAGGAGGAAAGAGCACAACTCTGTGGCTTCATAAGTTTCTTTTGTGTTTAAAACCACACATGTATATATGCACAACTGTCAAGTGATAGTGCCTCTGAGGCCTCTTCTAAGTTGGAAATTACATGGAAAGAGGATAAGTCACTCACCTGATGTTGCGTTGCAGTCCTCTCGACGTCTTTCTGCAAGGGCAAAAATCAGTGAAAGCTCGAAAGAACCCACCAGAGATCACCCAACCTCTCCCTCCGTAGGAGGAAGAACCCCAGGAGATATTTCACAGTTCCTTTGACTCCTCAATAAAGAGAGAAAGATCTTCAGAATACAAATGTATCTCCTGATTTGCCCCAAGGGAGACCTGCTGCCTCCGAGATGGATGGAGGGAAAGGGGGGAAGTAGCAGCAGCTGGGAGGGGAGAAAGATTTTCATGGAAAACCTTCTCTGCTCTTCTTCGACCAAAGACTTTGAAAGGGACGGAACTGGGATGCCTCTTCCCAACACAGAAGAAGGCAGGATTGTCCCAACCTCAGACTCAGCCAAGTCAAGACTGGAGTCCCAGCAGGAGGCCGAGATCTCAGAGGCTCCCCAAGAGGGCTGGGAAAACAGGACAGGAGGAAGCCCTGAAGAAGCTCCCCGAAGAGAGAGACTTGGGAGGAACCTCCCCATCTTCCTTCCATCACCCAGAAAAGGATACTTACTGAAGAATACCAAGAACCCAACAATCACACATAGCAGGACAAGACCAGCCACAACACAGCCGACGATGAGCCCCAGGTTGGATTCTGGAACTGAATTGGGAGAAAGAGCAGATAATTGAAGGAGGAGAACCCCAAACAATCATCCCAATTAGTGGAGAGGCTCAATTCAGTCAAAGGAATGCAAATTCCTCAAATTAAAAAGTCTATGGGGGCTCCTCTTTGTGGGCCTCTAACTGTAGCATGAAGGCTCCTTGCTAACCATTGTTAGAGGACGTGTCCTCATGACGCTGTGTCAATGCTGCAAATACTGTATATTCTTGCTTTGACAATATGCAGAACTGTCTGGTATTTTTATAGTTAAATCAGGCAACAGTGAAAGGGGAGGAGAATAAGGAAAGCTGGGTAAAAAGAAACGGGAAGTAAATCACATCTTCCAAGTTAATTGGAAGATGTGAACCATGACCCCAAAATAGGGGAGGGAAAAATGCCTGGAATGTATGTGCAACGGAAAAGAATTTCAGATCTAAACATTTCCACCATGCCGTACTGACATCTCTGTAACCTTAATAAATGCTTTTAGGATAAAAATATGCCTGAAAGTCCTTTTAAGTGTTTCGTTAATCAGACACATGACACACTGCCTTCTTCTCACAACAGCCCAGCATGAAGGCAGCTGAAATCATATTAAAAAAAAAATTGTGAAACAAAAATGTCTTTGTTCTTTCTATAGGCTGCCCCATAGTATGTGGTGACTCTTGAGTGTAATTGGATAGCTCTACATGCTAACTTTTTTCTTCAGTTTGAGTGTTTGTATTTTATTATTTTAAAGGAAAAGAGTTCATATCGCCTGTCTTTTTTTAAGTATCCACTTGCATATTCTTTGGCCAGTCCAGAAATAGCAAAAAAAAAAAAAAGATATTTTGTGCTTCCAGAACTTCAGCATAAAAAATAAAAGATGGCGATATCCAACTTCTGGACAGTCCCACAAATGGAAGAAATAGAATAAAAGAATGACAGAGATGGAAGGGACCTTGGAGGTCTTCCAGTCCCAAACTGCTGCTCAAGCAGGAGACCCCATAACATTCTGGCCAATGGTTATCCAGTCCCATCTTAAAAGACTCCAGTGATGGAGCACCCACAACTTCTGAAGGCAAGTTGTTCCACTGATTAATTGTTCTAACGGTCAGGAAATTTCTTTTTAGTTCCAGGTTGCTTCTCTCCTTGATTAGTTTCCATCCGTTGCTTCTTGTCCTGCCTTCAGGCGCTTTGGAGAATAGCTTGACTTCCTCTTCTTTGGGGCAACCCCTGGGATATTGGAACACTGCTATCGTGTCCCCCCTCATCCTTCTCTTTATTAAACTAGACATACCCAATTCCAGCAGCGTTTCCATCTCATTCAAAGATGATTAGGGGACTGGAGGCTAAAGCATATGAAGAATGGTTACAGGAATTGGGTATGTCTAGTTTAATGAAGAGAAGGACGAGGGGGGACATGTCAGCAGTGTTCCAATATCTCAGGGGCTGCCACAGAGAAGAGGGAGTCAAGCTATTTTCCAAAACGCCTGAAGGCAGGGCAAGAAGCAACGGATGGAAACTAACCAAGGAGAGAAGCAACCTAGAACTAAGGAGAAACTTCCTGACAGTTAGAACAATTAACCAGTGGGAGGACTTCCGGTGGCAGGCGATTTCGCTGGTCGCAGCTGTTTGCTGCCTCCCGCCTGTTTTGCGTAAAAGCCGGTTTGACAGCCAGCATCTGCTGTCAAACGGCTTGATACCTTTCCCCTGGGCATAAGGGGATAGGTGAGCTGCCCGGGGTAGGAGTTGAGTTCCCGAGTCGTCCTATATGGACGATGTAGGCGAGA
>NW_015389198.1:142616-144248 GCF_001527695.2 Protobothrops mucrosquamatus | reverse complement strand
CCAGAAGTGGTGAATGCTCCAACACTGGAAGTTTTTAAGAAGAAACTGGACAGCCATTTGTCCGAAATGGTATAGGGTTACCTGCCTGAGCAGGGGGTTGGACTTGATGACCTCCAAGGTCCCTTCCAACTTTATTATTATTATTATTATTATTATTATTATTATTATTATTATTATTATTATTATTATTATTATTATTGCTGCTGCTGCTGCTGCTACTACTACTACTACTACTACTACTACTACTACTACTACTACTACTACTATGTTTTAGCCTCCAGTCCCCTAATAATCTTTGCTGCTCTTCTCTGTACTCTTTCTAGAGTCTCAACAACTTTTTTACATCGTGGTGACCAAAACTGGATGCAGTATTCCAAGTGTGGCCTTACCAAGGTGTTATAAAGTGGTATTGCTTTGGGGAGTCAGGTTTGAGGAGGGGAACTTTAAAATTTAAATTTCTCTTGCACAAAATTCAGGACTTCCTACTGAAAGCAGTTATGCCAATCATGAATTGATGCTTGGTTAAAAACAACAAAAATAAAAGGAATATTGTGTTTTGCTTGGGATATCAGCATAAAAATTAACTTTGAACATTTTTGGTATTCTGGTGACAATCATTAATAAAAGATTTGAATGTGATTTCTGCAACATTAGAAGTCCAGTGTAAAAAACGTCAGGGACACTTATGAGTCTGTGCAGAGGTCTTTGAGAAAGGGCTTTTTTTTTCTTGAGTTTTATACTGAGCCTCAGGAATTCCCATATCAGATCATAAAAAAATGTATAATTTCTGTCTTACTGCAGCAATACACAGTGACATTTTGACCTTTAAAGCAGGAAACCCATGTTAGTCTCTGAGGGCAAAAACTCAGACTTGGTAGCCCTTTTCTGACTCCTGGTGCATCAAGTCCAGCCAGTGTCTGCATTTCAGCTGCAGTTGATCAGTTTTAGTTAAAATTTGTCTTCAGAAAAGGGGCTATCAGACTCCTCCTGATTCTTGTACTTTTAAGAATTTTAAACAAAAGCAAATCTGTTTCTGGTGCTCAGAACAACTGCTGTTTTTCTGCTGGAGGGAAGAAACAGGAGAGACAAAAGCTAAGAGAGGATCTAAGAGGATTTCATCAGGATCTGCCAGCTCTTGTGGTGGGATTCTGGAGTTTCCTTTACATCCCCTGAAGCCAGTTCTATGGTCTGGTCCCTGCAGCTTCACCAACTTCAAACACTGGAAAAACCAATGGCTTAAAGGTCAGGTATGGTCACATCTGAACACAGCTGGGGTGTGATTTCCCTCCCACAACCCTCCAGCCTGCCAAAGAGCCCAGCCTTTCCCTCCCTACACCCTCTCACCCTTCAGGGACACATCCAGAGGCTCCTGCAGGCCGTCGTGCTCCACGTGGCACCGATAGTGGCTCCTCTCTTTGGGATCGATCTGGATGCTGGACCCATACCAGTCGGGCTTCAGGCCGGGATACAGCACGGAAACGGCATTGGTCGCGTTGGTTAATGATCTCTGGAGGGCCCGGGACAGGGGTTATTCCTCTGTCCTTGTTCTTTTGGACCTCTCAGCGGCTTTTGATACTGTAGACCACGGTATCATGCTGCGGCGTCTCGGTGAGTTAGGAGTGGGAGGCACCG
>NW_015389198.1:136096-141323 GCF_001527695.2 Protobothrops mucrosquamatus | reverse complement strand
GGTAGGGACGTTTTTAAAAAGTAATTTTAATGGGAACACAGCAATCAATATTTGGCTTTTAATTAGGTTTTAGTGGGGTTATTTTGTGTATTTTTGTATGATTTTTTTGTATCCTGTATATTGTATTTGTGTTTTTAATATGCTGTGAACCGCCCTGAGTCCTACGGGAGAAGGGCGGTATACAAATTAAATTAACCAACCATTAACCAACCAACCAAAGGTCCCATCCGCGTTGGGGGCCACGGAACCACGGAGGGTGTCCTGCAGCCAGACCTCCCCGTCCCTCGTCCAGGAGGCATCGATCTCCCTGGGGTAGAAGCCATACAGGCAGCAGACGTGCGTCTCCATCCCATCCTCCACCTCCGTCTTGCTGCTCATGGTCACCACTGGGGGCTCTGCAGAAACGGCACCCCCGGAATGAACTCTGAGCCCCTCCAGAGCCTGGAAGGTGGGTGGGAAATTTGGAGGGGCAGGAAAATCTCCCACTTCTTCCCACTCCACACTTGCAGCATCTCCAAGAGTTTTAGGGAATGCTCCAGATCTGGAAAATGCTCAACCACAAGAACTCCTGGATTCTGAGTCCTTCCCAGGGACTCAGCCTGAAAAACCTCCAGCAGCAAATTGAGGGTCCAAGGAAATTCCTCTCTGGCTGCTTTGAACTCTGGGTGATCTTGGATTGTTTCCTTCAGGGGAGGGAAAGTGGAGCTGCCCTTTTAAGTTCCCTTTCAAGACAACAACAACAACACAGAGGTTTCTCCCTACTTTTCGGGTCTTCCCCTGCTTCCCAGAATCTGAGGCTGCTCCAGGCCTCTTTCCAAGGGACACAACCCGAATTTCAGAAGGAGGAGAGAGTGAGAATCAAAGAAAAAGGGACTCAGGACTTTTGAAATTCCACCCTGGTTAATTTGGGAAAAAATGTATCCTGTGTCTCAAAGGAAGGCAGAGAGAGGGGGTGCCAATGGAAGCGAGAGGGTGTCCTCCCAGGTAGGGAGGAGCTGCTGGCAATTGTGGGGAGGGGTATTCCCCCAGGGACCCTGATCTCACCCAGCTGATCCTGGAGGGATCAAGGGCCCCAGAAAGGAAGGGGTAGAGCAGGGGTGTCAAACTCAATTTCATTGAAGGCTGCATCAGCATTGCGGTTGCACTCGGGGGGGTGCGGGGTGTGTGGTCAGGGTAGGTGCGGCCTACTGGGTGGGCGTGGATGGAGTGGGCGTGGCCAGCTCTACATCATTCGCGTCAAGGGTGCCTGTGGGGGCCTGGGAAGGAGTGGGACAGATCTGAGGGTCTCTGGCCTGGGACCAGGGCAGAGCCCATCAAGCCAGATATGTGAAGTAGGTGAGGGCCATTTGCTGGCCACTTCCAGGCGATGGTGCATTTCTTCATTCCTCACAAAGGGTGACACCTCCCCAGCATGTACCCAGGGGGCGAGGCCGACGCGGCAGGGGCTGGTTCCTCGCTGTTTCCAGGACGGCCTTGTGGAGCTAAGACTGAATGCGTTTCAGCATAGATGGCCACCACAAAATTGTACATTGGCTCCCGGCGGGCCTGGACTAGGGCCAAGGCAGAGGGGGCCGTTCCATCACTGTTTCCAGGATGGCTTCGCGGGCCACATGAAACCACTTCGCGGGCCGCATCTGGCCCCCGGGCCTTGTGTTTGACATGTCTGGGGTAGAGCAAGGGGGAGGTCTAGATGATAAATGAATAACAAACCGTAGGAAAGCATGATAATGTGAACCCCTTAGAGAGGGAACCTTAATGATGGAGATTTTTTTAGAGATATTGACTGGTTTAATATTTAGGATTTAGACTTATAATAGAAATGAAAAGTAATTGTCAGATTATAGCTTGGAACTGTAAGATGGAAATGGGTTTGTGACAATGAAAGATATTTTATCAATAAATGAGGACCTACCAGGACGAGAAATAGACTATATTTGTGAAAGAAAGTAAGAATGTAATTTTTGGAATAATACATGTACTCTAGACACGATAATTACCTTGTAATGAAATGAGGGAAATTAAGGTTACCCAAAGTTTAAACACTATGGCTATTAAAGGCTAAATCGGAATATGGTAATTGGAATTAAGTAAAACTTAAAAACAGGACTTGGATATATATAAGTAAAATGTTATTGATAAATGTATTGATTGATTGAGTTTTACCTAATTTGAATATAATAATTAAGAGAAATAGAGAGGGAATTTTAACGACGTAACCTTGATATAATTTGATTTGAATATGATATAATAATTAAGGGAAATTTGAATATATTATAATTAAGGGAAATAGAGAGGGAAATTTTAACGACGTAACCTGGCAGATATGAATGATTTTGTTATTGGATTACTGATTGCCCTATCACCATGCTGCTTCCTAATTACCTGGATGTAAAAACTGAAAAATTTAATAAAACTTGTTTAAAAAAATAATAATAATGTGAACCCCCTCTGTGAGCTGAAGGTGTGTTCCTGGAAGTGGGGAAGGGGTTGTTCTGCGGAAAGGCTCACTAAATCAGAATTGTGGGGATCGGTTTGAGGTCTAAGAGAAAGATCCATAGAAATTTTGGAACTTCCCTCCCCCTCCCCCAGGAAGGAAAGAACCTCTGAATCTTGGCCTTTTTTTGCCCAAGTGGGGGCACTTATAATGTCATTTCAATGGTAGATGTGGAGCCCTCTAGTGGTGGGTGTGGGAGGTGCACCATCAGGTGCAAGGCAGGGAGGAGCCCCCTGTGGGAAGTGGGGGGAAGGAGAGTTAATGGGGGGAAATTAAGGGTGCCCCTCACACTTGACTACAGTTTGACTAATGGGGGTTTCACTGAAGAACCTCAAGTGCTCCTGTTGCCTCATTCTGGGCTGTGAACAGGACACCCCCAAGTGCCTGATCCACCCAGACACCCGCCAGGCAGAGGCTGCGTTTCCCGGTCCATTGAATGGCGGCCTGGCAAGGGGAACCAATCAGGGCTTCCCGCATCATGGAGAGGGGCTGGAAGGGGAGGGGGAGGATTCCCTCCTGGGCAGTCAGACTGCAGACCAGGAACCCAAAAGGGCCGAATGTGCACAAGAAATCTGGCCATAAAGGAGGAAAGTCCAGCCTGCATCCAGGGGCTCACCTGTCCTCAGCAGCGTCTCCTTCCCGTAGGACAGGTACTTCTCCAGCCACCCAATGCAGATTTCCTCCAGGTAGGCCTTCCTTCTCTGATTATATCCTGGATCAGCATCCCATTTCCTCTGGGTGATCTGGGCCTGGGGGTCAGGAGCCACCCAGGTGAGGGTCTCCTTGTCAAAGGTGATGAAGGTCCTCCCATCGTAGCCATGCTGTTCAAACCCTCCTTTGCTCTTGTCTCCCCGGAGCTCACAGCCGTCCATCCTCTGCCATGTGTGAAGGCCTGAAATGGGGGCAAGATGATGGTTTTGGGAAATCCTCAAGATAGACAGAGACCCCTCTCCCTGCAAGGACTTTGACTTCCCCCATTTCCTCCCCAGAGTTCAAGGGAAAGAAAGCCCCCATCACTAACCACTCTTCTCCCCCTCCCTCGACCTGCCTCCCTGCATCCTCCCCCCAGGATGGAGCCCCTGAATTCCCCTCCCCCCAGGAAAAGGGAAGCTGGAAAAGCCAGCAGTGGATTCCAAGGGAGACCGAGAAAAGAAGGAGTCGCAGAAGAAACGGAAGGATGGAGACCCTTCCATCTTTCTTTCTGCCATATCTCTGTTGGGGAGACTCTTGGGGGGGGAAGGAAGGGATCCCAGACAGGAAACAGTTGCCCAAAACTGCGGCTGCAAAGAGGGACTGAGAATCTCGTGGCCTCAAAAAGGATCCAGTATATCTGCAAAGAAGCATGCAGGGATCCCTGCGACCGTAAATCTCAGTGTATGCTCACAAATAGCACCAAGTCACAAGGGGTGGTTCCCTCTTTTGGCTAGCCGGAAACAAACTATGGCTTAATGCAACATGGGAATGAACTCTTGAAGGGCCCCAAAGGAACATTTTCTTTAGTAATAGCAGCAAGTGGCCCAATCTTATCAGGACACCCGAAGGGTTATTGAACTTAGAAATGAATTCAGATTTTACAGGCTCTGTAAGGCTCTGGAGAAGATGTTTTGACTTCAAGTGACCAGATTCTGGAATTTAAAGGAAAACCAAATGTTGGGAAGAATCAAAAGGAAATCGTGAAATGTTTCTACTTCAGTTTGGCTTGGAAGTGAGAAAGGATGAGAGAAAGTCTCAAATTTAATGGAAAACCACCTAGAACTAAATTGACTACTATTTTCTCTCTGTGTATGAGGCGGTGAGGGACCCTTTCTCTTCTGCTCAGCTTAAGAAGAAGATTTGGAAGAAGATCCTCCTGAGCTGAGTCTGATCCTGCCCTCCAGAGGAGATTCCCTGATTTGCCCATGGAAATTGTTCTGAATTTCTGCCCAAGAAGAGTCTCCTGCCATTCACAGGAAGGCACTAAAAATCTGGCTGCAGTTTTCAACTTCTGAGAACCAGCTCTGTCTTATTTCAGAAGCATCAAAAGCTAAGACAGAAACCGTCTTATTTCAGTTGAAGATGAAATTTGTGTGTGCTCATCTCACGTTTTGCAGAGAATTGAATATTTGTGCAGCAATAAATAAGCACAGGGATCACATTGAAAAGGCAACTTTCATCTTTTATTATTAGTTATTATGAATTATTATTGTTAATGCATCTCTACAATTCTACGCATGAAACAATTCTGGCGTATCTTTGAGCCTGGATGTTCAGGGGCCTGAGAAATACTTCAAGGGTTCCTCCAGGGTCAAAAGGTTCAGAACGGCTGCTGTAGGGAGGCTAAAATATATTTATATTTATAACTGCTGTGAAGAAAATCAGAAGCCACTTCTTTATTGTCTTTTTTCTTTACTAATTTTCTTCAGCTTGTTTTCTTTTCTTGCACTTTTTGATTTTTCTTTGATTTCTTTGTCTCCTTTACATTAGTTTTTATCTTCTTGGTGAAAAGTTTTAATAAAAAAATATATAATTTTTTTTTAAAATGCCACCAGTATGTCAGGGATCATTAAAATGGTATTGAAAACATGGAGGCTAATATCATAAAGCCTTGGCATAAATTAAGGGTGTGACCACATCTGGAATATCGTGGGCTGTTCTGGTCACCAGACCTCAAAAAGGGCGGGAGGGAGCTGGGGAAGATCCAGAGGGGGCAACCCAGAGGATGGGAGGGTTGAAGCAGCCCCCCTTGGAGGAAAG
>NW_015389198.1:121725-133690 GCF_001527695.2 Protobothrops mucrosquamatus | reverse complement strand
GAGGGGCGCAGAGCGCAGAGCCATCCTGGCCGCGATCCCCAACCTGCGCCCCGCTCTTCTCCCTGAAGCCACAAAGCGAAGAAAGAGGCGATCAACAACGCAACTTATCCAGAACAAGCTGGTGATTGGCCAATCCCAACCAGTAGGAAAAAAAAGCATTCTCATGTCGTCATTGTTGCTAGGCAGACGTCCAGGCCGTAGAAAGGCCGCGACTCCCAACCTGCGTCCCGCTCTTCTCCCTGAAGCCACAAAGCGAAGAAAGAGGCGCTCTCGGCGATCAATAACGCAACAAGCTGGTGATTGGCCAATGCCAACCAGTAGGAAAAAAGCATTCTCATGTCGTCATTGTTGCTAGGCAGACGTCCAGGCCGTAGAAAGGCCGCGACTCCCAACCTGCGTCCCGCTCTTCTCCCTGAAGCCACAAAGCGAAGAAAGAGGCGCTCTCGGCGATCAATAACGCAACAAGCTGGTGATTGGCCAATCCCAACCAGTAGGGAAAAAAGCAACAAAGTCGTCATTGTTGCTAGGCAGACGTCCAGGCCGTAGAAAGGCCGCGACTCCCAACATACGTCCCGCTCTTCTCCCTGAAGCCACAAAGCGAAGAAAGAGGCGCTCTCGGTGATCAATAACGCAACAAGCTGGTGATTGGCCAATCCCAACCAGTAGGAAAAAGAAAAGGCATTCTCATGTCGTCATTGTTGCTAGGCAGACGTCCAGGCCCAATCGGGGGAGAGGGCCGTAGAAAGGGCATCTAAAGTTCCGTCGGGAAATCACCTTCCGGGGACTCCGCCTCTTGGGGGAGGGGCAGGGCTGCGGGGCTGGGGAAAGCGGGAGGGTTCTCTGGGCGAGGGAGGAGGGGCGCAGGCGAGGGGGAGGGGAGACCCCGCAAAGCCCCTCCCAGCCGGGGGAGGGGCCAAAAAGGCCAATGCACTCCTAGGCTGGCAGTGTTTCTCAACCTTGACCGTTTTAAGGCATGTGGACTTCAACTCCCAGAATTCCACAGCCAGCAATGCTGGCTGTGGAATTCTGGGAGTTGAAGTCCACATGCCTTAAAATGGTCAAGGTTGAGAAACACTGTGAGAGGGACGAGGTCAAGATGAGGAGAAATGAGGGCAGCGCTTTATCCTGCACTTGTGAGGCCACACTGGGAATACTGTGTACAACTCTGGTCACCAGGATGAAAAAAGAGAGAGAGCCCAGCCTAGAAAATGTGCAGAGAAGAGCAACAAAGGGCCTGGAGGCTCAATCCTACCATGAAGGGTTGAGGGAGCGAAGCATGCCCACCCTATGGCAGAGAAGGAAGAAGGGGGACAGGATAACTGCCATTATTTGGTGTCCTGGTCCCGAAAGATGAAGCTCTTCAAAGAACTTTGAGGCATTGTTTGTCTTAAAGAATCTTTTAATTTGCAACATAGCTTCGGCACCATACATAGTGAAGCCAAAATCTGGAATTCTCCTCCCCCAACATACGGTATCTAGGCACAGCTCACTCCTTGATTTAACAGTCATTAATCACATTCTCCAATTGGTTTGAACTTGCAGTGTTTCTCAACCTTGACAATTTTAAGGCATGTGGACTTCGACTCCCAGAATTCCACAGCCAGCAATGCTGGCTGTGGAATTCTGGGAGTTGAAGTCCACATGCCTTAAAATTGTCAAGGTTGAGAAACACTGGTTTGAAGTATGAACTTTCCCTCCCGTTCCATAACCCCCAGCACTTATCTCCTCTTATTACAACTAGCCTTGAAGAATAGGCTACTGAATTATTGTTATGGCTAACTAGTCCCCAAGCACATTCTTTCCTGCCCCCCTCCTCCCTTCCAGCACCATCTAATTTCTACTCTAAAAGCAATACACAGGTTAAATAGAAAATGTCTGCATCTTCATATATTGTCAAGCAAGAACATCCGATGTTAGCAGCATTGACAGATGGGCTGTCACAGAGAAGAGGGGATTGACTTCTTCTCCAAAGCTCCAGAGGGCAGGAGAAAAAGCCACGGGTGGATGGAAGCTTGTTAAAGAGAGATCCAAGCTAGAAGTAAGCAGACATTTTCTAATAGTGAGAACATTTAATCGATGGAATAGTTTGCCTCCCTGAGTTGTGGGTGTTCCATCACTGGACGTGTTCAGAAATAGACTGGACAACCTTTTGACCACGATGGTATCTAAGGTCTCCTGCCTTGAGCTGAGGGTTGGACTAGAAGACCTCTGAGGTCCCTCCCGGCTCAATGGTCCTATGTTCCAGATGAAAAACCTCAAGTGATCTTCACTCTGGGTGAAAAGCTTCTGTTGCATCCTCAAGGCAAAGACTCATCTTTCTAGGAGAGAAGGTCAAAGGTATCAAATATAGTACATCAATTCCTTATTTTCTTTTATTCTCTGGGGAAGACTGAAAGGGTATAGGGTTTCCTGCCTGAGCAGGGGGTTGGACTAGATGACCTCCAAGGTCCCTTCCAACTTTATTATTACTATTACTATTACTACTACTACTACTATTATTATTATTATTACATGAATCTTTGGGAAGCTTCAAACTCTTCAGTTTTCTCTGCAATAAACTAAGATGGCTGCTCTCTCCTTTGGGGCTTCTTCTGGGGAAATATTAGACTAAAATAATAAATCTCTTTTCCAGTTATGATCATTGTTGTTACGATGGCCAAATTTAGTCAATAATGAATAATAATAATAGTAGTAGTAGTAGTAGTAGTAATAATAATAATAATAATAATAATAATAATAATAATAATAATAATAATAATAATAATAAAGTTGGAAGGGACCTTGGAGGTCATCTAGTCCAACCCCCTGCTCAGGCAGGAAACCCTATACTATTTCAGACAAATGGCTGTCCAGTCTCTTCTTAAAAACTTCTTTACACTGCCCATGATGAGCAAAGTGTGAGTAAGATGCAGTGATTTTTTTTCAGGGCTTGAACCGTATTCTGCTCTCTTCTGGAGTCAAAGTGAAGTTGGCCTCTCAATCTCCCCAAATAGGCAGCAACTCAGGTGAGAAGAAAACAAAACCATTTATTTTCAGCAAAGACTAAATTGTTGCAATATATGTGCAATTATTAAGGAGGTAGCAGTTTGGCTGTTAAATCGATCTCATGTTCCATTTTTCTAAAGCAGGAAAATCCATAAACGGCAATCTGGAAAAATTCAGTGTTTGAATGCTGTGCTTGGTGTATTAATTATTTGTCAAACTCTGGATAATAAAAATATATAGTCAACCTAATGCAATTCTTATTTTTTTTAAAAAATACAAATACATTAATTACTTTAATCGTATAAATCTCTTTTTTTAAGAAATAATTTTGTTGAAAATTCTATTATACATTATACATAGTATTTTTATACAACTAATACAAAAGACAGAGAGAGAAAACCCTTCCCCTTTCAATCTCAGCAAGTATGACGAAGATTAACCATTTACCACTGTCCCTTAAAGTAAAACCAGCAATTCTTCACCCTCTTCCTCTCCCCATTCTCCATGAACCCTTTTCCAAAACCTCTTAATCAGCACAAACCTATTAAAGGTCATCAGATATAACAACAGAGCTGCTACGAGCTCTGTTACAAAGCTATTACAAGCTACACAAGGCAGTTTGGTCTAGTGGTTAAGGCACCAGGCTACAAAGCGACTGTGAGTTCAAGTCCCACCTTAGTGATGAAAGCCAGCTGGGTGACTTTGGGCTAGTCCAGGGGTCGGCAACCTTAAAACTCAAAGAGCCACTTAGACCTATTTCCCAGAGAAAACACTGGGAGCTGCAAAACCTGTGCGCGCGTGTGCACACGCAGGGGAGGAAGCTTGATTGAAGAGTTTAATTAAAAAGAAATAGAGGCTGCTGTGCATGAGTTCTCTCTTTCTCTCTCCCTCCCCCCTCTCTCTGTCTCCCTCCCTTTCTCTCTCCCCCCCTCTCTCTCCCTCTCTCCGATCTTCTGCTCACCTGGCAAGCTGGCTTCACACTGTTCTCCAACAAGCTGACACACATTCTTATTGGACTGGCTCTCCTACCCTTGGTCTGCCAGTCCTCTTCCCCCATTCAGTGTGTGTGTGTGTGTGTGTGTGTGTGTGTGTGAGAGAGAGAGAGAGAGAGAGAGAGAGAGCGAGCTGCTTCCTGCTGAGACACAGCAAAAGCAGGAGCCCCGCCCAATAAGCTTTTCAGCTTATCCGCGAACAGCATGAGGCCACTCTTTTTTATACACACACACACACACACACACACACACACCTCTCTGTCTCTGTCTCTCTTTCTGCAAATGTCGGAGGAGGCTGGGAGCCACAGGAGAAGACTCAAAGAGCCACATGCGCTCTGGAGCCGTGGGTTGCCGACTCGTGGGCTAATCACTCTCCCTCAGCCCAACCCACCTCACAGGGTTGTTGTTGTAGGGAAAATAGGAAATTTGTTGGATATCTTCAATACAAATAAAAAATAATATCTACTAAACCCAGTTTGAACCCTTTTGATTCCACAATTGTAAACACATAAGATTTTCTTTTCTCCTCTGTTCCTCAATCATCATACAAAAGTTTACTGATTCAATGATAAAAGCAGTGATGAAAGACCCAAAATACATCCTGGTTCCAGCATGCTGGAAGGGCCTGAAGGGCTCCTCCTGAGAGTCTGGCCTAATTCAGAAGGCTGATCCCCTCCTCTCTCTCCTTATGCTGGAAGGTCCACTTGTGCTGCAAAGAGGAGGGAAAAAGCAGGCAGGGTCAGTCTGGGAGGGAGCCCAGGGGAGAAATCCCACCGTCCAGGCTGAGGGATCAGCAAAGATCAGCCAAGGGAAGGAGCACAAGCAGCAGCCTCAAGGGAGGGATCAGTCGGGTGGGATTTTCAGTTACAAGAGGGGAGGGGCAGGGTTGGGATTGGCTCCTGAGGTGGGTGAGAACCTGCCCCACGTGTATGGATGCTTCCCCTCAAATACACAAATTCAATTCTAGTCCATGCTGCCCCCAGAGAAATGCAAATGGATTCATGGCCTCCTGAGATCCCAGGTCTTCCTTCAACATCTGGAGGGAGGGATTCCCAGATGGGCTCAAGGAGGGGAGAGAAGCCCCCTCTCCATCCATGACTGCAGGACCCTCAGGAAGTCCCTCGTCTGCCCCTTCCCTTCCCTCCCCCTTGCAGTGGGAACACTCCAATCTCCTCTTTGCAGGTCTCTGAGCCTCCTGATCCAAGACAGTCAGAGCCTGAGAGTCTGGCCTTGCAGGATGAGAGTTTGGGGGCAGGCAGACCCCTCCCCAGAGCCCCACTGGCTCTCCCTCAAATTCCTTCCCTTGCAGTGTTTGAGATGAACAGCAGAGAGAAGAGGGATTTCCCAAAGTATCTTCATCAACTGGTCCTTGGACCTCAAAGCCCTCCCCTCTCTCCCTCCCTCCCTCTCCCCCCAATTCAGCCTCCATGGGGGCCACTCACCTGCGAGGGGACTGCTAAATGGCCTGGTTCCTCCCTGCATTGGAGAGAAAGACACGGAGTGAGTCTCTGCCTTATCTGGATCCTCTGAGGAGGACAAATCTCTCTCTTCGCCATTCAACCTCTGCAGCTTCACAAAGCTCTCCGAGGAGACCAGGCTTTTTATTCATGTATTATTAAACTTTTGTGTCACCCATCTCTCCCCAAGGTGACTCTGTGCAGTTTACAGTAAAATTCAATAAAAAGCCATGTAGAACAGTGGTTCTCAACCTGTGGGTCGGGACCCCATTTGGGGTCGATCGACCATTTCACGGGGGTCGCCAAGCAAGGCTGTCCGCCATTTTTTTTGTCCGCCATTTTTTTTGTCCGCCATTTTTTCCCCTTTTCCGGCGGGTGCCTTACCTCCCTTGGGCTGGGCCAGCTGGTGGTCGGCCTCCTCCGTCTCTGCCGCTTGCCAGCTATGCCTCGGCCGGCGCAGGGGGCGGAACCACGCATGCGCGGCGCTCCCGGGCAGGGAAAGTCCTCGACTTACGATCGGTTGGGTAGTCCTCGACTTACGACCGGTTTAGTCCTCGACATACGACCGGTTTAGTCCTCGACTTATGACCGGTTTAGTCCTCAACGTACGACCGGTTGGGGTCGCGGCATTAAAAAGGTTGAGAACCACTGATGTAGAACATTTAAAACAATAAATAAAAACCAGCTTCCCCCACCAGATTACATTGCCATTGCTCTGACAAGAAGATCATATCCGGTGTGTGGCTTCTGTCCTGAGCCAGGCCCAGGATGGTCTGGGAGAGGCCCACAGCCGCCGTGGCTGCCATGAATGCTGTGGTGGCCATATAGAAAGGAGGCTGGTCCAGTAGCAACAATCCCAGCGGATTTCATGAACCTCGCTTCAAAAACAATCCCAACTGATCCCGTGAACCCAGATTCAGAAATGGGGAGTCACAACCAGAAATCTGGGGAGCAAGGCCCCTAAAAGTCAAAAGAGGTTCTCAGAGGACCACTGCCACCCCACTTTCCCTGTCCTGGGGTCTCAGCTGGTGCCAAACCCTAAACCCAGCTGGGCCCATCTCTGAGAGGGGGACACACACACACACACACCTTCCAGATTAGCCTGGTCTCAGCTATGCCAGCAGAAGAGTCTCTAACCACTGGGGATCATGGCATAACTGGTTGTGCTGGTCAGAGTATATAGCTATCTGTTCAGAGTATATAGCTAGCTTAGGAATTAAGAACTGTCCCCTTAAGGGAAAGCCTTCTGGGTAATGTAGTTTATGCTACCTGGTCATATCTGTGTTAGGATTGGCCACTGGGAGGGACTTCTGTTTTATTACGGGATATCCTGGCTACGTGCCAGTCAGCGAGTTCTATATGACGTCCAGCCACGAGGATTGGTATCTCTGTTAGTATGGGAGAAGCTATTTTCCTTTGACCTACGTGATGGGTCCAGATTACACTCTATATTCCAGAAGAATCTCTACAGTAACTGTAAGTTATCGACTTGAGGATGCCTGATGAATAAAGTAATTTGCACGAATCCCTTCCCTGGAGTTAATTCTGCCTGTATCAAGTAATACCCAGCAATCTCCTTGCTTGACACTGGTGATTTCCCCATTTCCCACCCAGGAACTGAGGGCTCTTCCCTCCAAAGGGGGACAAGCTGCCTTTCCCAACCTGGATCCCACAGGGAGAGTTTCCCTTCTCCTCTGCAGAACAAATCAGGGCAAGGAAAGTGGATTTTGTGGCACCCAGCCGGCTTTCATGCCTCAGGTGGGACTAGAACTCACCGTCTCCCAGTAAGTCTCACTTGGTGCCCTCACCACTGAACCAAACTGACTCTATTTTAATTATTTCACCAGAACCAGACCCAGAGGGAACACAGGGAGGATGAATTAATGGGGGGGGGCTTTTAAAAACTGGGGGCCTCTCCCTCTTTTCCTCTCCCCACCCGCCCAAAGTCTGGCAAAGGGACAAAATGGCTTCCCCAGCAGCTGTTCCCTCCGACTTACCCTGGCCTGAACGGCTGGATCCTTCCTCATTTCCTGGGAAAGAAGGAAAGAAAAGAGGGCGAGGAGATTTCTTTCTCCCTTGGCTGATAAGATGGAGAAACTCAGCTCCCTCCCGCACGCAATCAAGGACAAGACACGGAGAGAGTTTGAACCAAACTGCTTTGGCTTAAAGAATAGGAGAGAATTCTTAAAATTTATATGTGTATCACACAGGGAAATAGTTCAGCAACTCTTCAGCCCGAAGGCAGAGCTGACCTGAGGATACAGATGGATCCAAAGTCTCTTTTTCCAATCGGTTCATGTTTAGAGAGCCTTGTGATGGGAGACCAAGAGGTGATCAAGCTGTCATCCCCCAAAGCTCCTTTTCTCTCAAAACGCCCCCTTTTGTTCCCTAATTTGATGGAGCTTCTCACTCTCATTTCACCAAACCTTTCCTTTCCGCCTACTTGGGAAACAGAGCATGTCCTCAGTCAGAGGGACCTTCCACCAGCTGGGTCTTCCCACCTTCTTGAGGGTTCCTTGTCCCAGATGTTTCTCTTTGAGGACCCCACTTCCAAAAACAGCCTGGCTGTAATGAAAAGGGGCCTATCTTCCCCAGACTGGTTCTTAGGAGGAAGAGGAAGTTAGCACACACACACACACACACACACACCCACACCCACACACACCTCAAGTGATGGTGCCTCTGGTCCCTGCTCTAACTTGGAGATTACATGGAAAGAGGACAATTCACTCACTTGGTGCTGCTCTGTAGTCATCTTGATGTCTCTCTGCAAAGACAAAAATCAGTGAAAGCTTAAAAGAATCCACCAGAGACCATCCAATCTCTCCCTCTCTGGGAGGAATACCTTCAGGAGATATTTCGCAGTCACTTTGTCTCATTAATAAAGACAGAAAGATCTTCAGAATACAAAAGTATCTCCTGATTTTCCCCAAGGGAGACCGGCTGCCTCCGAGATGGAGGGAGGGAAAGGGGGGAAGCAGCAGCAGCAGCTGGGAGGGGAGGAAGATTTTCATGGAAATCCTTCTCTGCTGCTCTTTGATCAAAGACTTTGAAAGGGACGGAACTGGGATGCTTCTTCCCAACACAGAAGAAGACGGGACTGTCCCAACCTCAGACTCAGCCAAGTCAAGACTGGAGTCCCAGCAGGAGGCCGAGATCTCAGAGGCTCCCCAAGAGGGCTGGGAAAACAGGACAGAAGGAAGCCCTGAAGAAGCTCCCCAAAGAGAGAGACTTGGGAGGAACCTCCCCATCTCCCTTCCATCACCCAGAAAAAGATACTTACTGAAAAACCAGATCCCAACAATCACGCCCAGCAGGACAAGACCAGCCACAACGCAGCCGATGATGATCCCCACATTGGATTTTGGTTCTGAATTGGGAGAAAAAGCAGATAATTGAAGGAGAACCTCAATCATCCCAATTGGGGGAGAGACCTAAAATAGCGAAAGCTGGAAATTCCCAAAATTAAAACCTTCTATGGGTTCCTCTTCATGTCCCTCTAAGGGTAGCACGAAGGCTCCTTGCTAACCACCGTTAGAGGACGTGTCCTCCTGATGCTGCCTCCTTCTCTCCCCAGCCCAGCATGAAGGCAGCTGAATTCATCTTTGGCTTTTCCACTCCAAAGCAGCCCGTTGCCATCTTGTGACTCTCAGCAGCTTACAAAACAAAAACTTCACCAACACAATATTGGTGAACAATACAATAACACTTGTTGAACAACGGCTTTTGTTCTGTTTAGAGGAGGCCCCAGTTTGTCATAATTTGGGCAGCTCTGTACATTATGTTTTTTCTTCAGTTTGAATGTTTGCCTTTTATTATTTAAAGTAAAAGAGTTCATATCACCCAGCCTTTTTTAAAATATACACTTTCATTTCCTTCGCTAGTTCAGAAATAGCAAAAAATTATATTTTGTGCTTCCAGAACTTCAGCATGAAAAATGGAATAGGGAGACATCCGACTTCTGGACGGTCCCACAAATGGCAGAAACAGAATAACAGAGTTTGAAGGGACCTTGGAGGTCTTCTAGCATAACCCCCTGCTCAAGCATTCCAGACAAGTGGCTGTCCAGTCTCTTCTTAGATGCCTCCAGTGATGGAGCACCCACAACTTCTGAAGGAAAATTGTTCCACTGGTTAATTGTTCTCAATGTTAGGAATTTTCTCCTTAATTCCAGATTGCTTCTCTCCTTGATTAGTTTCCATCCATCGTTTCTTGTCCTGCCCTCTGGTGCTTTGGAAATTAAGTTGACCCCCTCCTCTTTGTGGTAGCCTCTCAAATACTGGGCTATTATGTCCCCTCCCCCCAGTTCTTCTTTTCTCTAGACTGGCCAAACCCCAAACCTGCAACTGTTCTTCATATGTTTTGGTCTCCAGGCCTTTAGTCATCTTAGTTGATCTTCTTTGCACTTTTCCCCAAAGCCTCAACATCTTTTTTGTAATCTGGTGACCAAAACTGCCTCCAAGCTGCACTTGGTTGTGGGTGCTCCAGTGGTTTTATTGTTCTCACTGTCAGGAAATTTCTTCTTAGTTCTAGTTTGCTTCTCTCCTTGTTTAGTTTCCATCCGTTGCTTCTTGTCCTGCTGTCAGGTGCCTTGGAGAAGAATTTGACTTCCTCTTCTTTGTGGCAGCCCCTGAGATATTGGAACACGGCTATCATGTCCTCCCTCATCCTTCTCTTCATTAAACTAGACATAACCAATTCCAGCAACCGTTCCTTATATGTTTTAGCCTCCAGTCCCCTGATCATCTTTGTTGCTCTTCTCTGTACTCTTTCTAGTCCAGGGGTCTTCAAACTTGGCTCTTTTGTGATTTGTGGACTTCAACTCCCAGAATTCCTCAGCCAGGGTGCCTGGCTGTTATGGACAGTTATGAATATATAAAGAGCTCTTTGAGAAAGGGTGTTTTTTCTGGGGTTTTATGCTGAGCCTCAGGAATTGCCATATCATATCATACGTAATTTCTTTCAAACAGCAGCAACAAACAATATTTTGACCTTTACAACAGGAAAGCCGTGTTAGTCTCTGATGGCAAAAACTCAGACTTGGTAGCCCCTTTTCTGACTCCTGGTGCCTCAGTCCAGCCACTCTCTGCATTTCCTGAAGTCGGATGCAGTTCATCAATTTTAGTCAAAATTTGCCTTCAGAAAAGGGGCTACCAGACACCTCCTGATTCTTGTACTTTAGGAATTTTAAACAAAAACAAATCTGTTTCTGGTGCTCAACATAACTGCTGCTTTTCTGCTGAAGACAAGAAATGGGAGGGACAGAAGCTAAGAGAGGATCTAAGAGGATTTCATCAGGATCGGCCAACTCTTGTGAGGGGATTCTGGAGTTTCCTTTACATCCCCTGAAGCCAGTTCTACGGTCTGGTCCCTGCAGCTTCACCAACCTCAAACACTGGAAAAATCAATGGCTTAAAGGTCAGGTATGCTCACATCTGGACACAGCTGGGGTGAGATTTCCCTCCCAAAACCCTCCAGCCTGCCAAAGAGCCCAGCCTTTCCCTCCCTCCAGCCTCTCACCCTCCAGGGCCACGTCAAGAGGCTCCTCCAGGCCGTCGTGCTCCACGTGGCACTGATAGCGGCCCCTCTCTTTGGGATCGATCTGGATGCTGAGCCAGGCGTGGAAGGTCCCATCCGCGTTGGGGGCCACAGACCCACGGAAGGTGTCCTGCAGCCAGACCTCCCCGTCCCTCGTCCAGGAGGCATCGATCTCCCTGGGGTAGAAGCCATCCACGCGACAGACGTGCGTCTCCATCCCATCCTCCACCTCCGTCTTGCTGCTGATGGTCACCTCTGGGGGCTCTGCAGAAACGGCATCCCCGGAATTAACTCTCAGCCCCTCCAGAGCCTGGAAGGTGGGTGGGAAACTTGGAGGGGCAGGAAAGTCTCCCACTACTTCCCACTCCACACCTGCAGCCTCTCCAAGAGTTTTAGGAAATGCTCCAGATCTGGAAAAAGCTCAACCACAAGAACTCCTGATTCTCAGTCCTTCCCAGGGACTCAGCCTGAAAAACCTCCAGCAACAAATTGAGGGTCCAAGGAAATTCCTCTCTGGCTGCTTTGAACTCTGAGTGATCTTGGATTGTTTCCTTCAGGGGAGGGAAAGTGGAGCTGCTCTTTTAAGTTCCCTTTCAAGACAACAACAACACAGAAGTTTCTCCCTACTTTTGTGGTTTCCTTCTGCTCCCCTGAATCTGAGACTGCTCCAGGCCTCTTTCCAAGGGACACGGCCACAGTTTCAAGAAGAGGAGAGGCAGACTCAAAGCAAAAAGGGGCTCAGGGCTTTTGCAATTTCTGACTGATTAATTTGGAGAAGAGATAGTATCCCTCGAGGGACTTCCGGTGGCAGGCGCCTTCGCTGGACGCAGCTGTTTGCTGCCTCCCGCCTGTTTTGCGTAAAAGCCGGTTTGACAGCCAGCATCAGCTGTCAAACGGCTTGATACCTTTCCCCTGGGCATAAGGGGATAGGTGAGCTGCCCGGGGTAGGAGTTGAGTTCCCGAGTCGTCCTATATGGACGATGTAGGCGAGAA
>NW_015389198.1:97842-115726 GCF_001527695.2 Protobothrops mucrosquamatus | reverse complement strand
TGGGAGTTCCTGCTGCCAACTCCCATATTGGGTGGGGTGGGGGGGGCTCTGCTGGGGTCCTCTCCCCAAACTCAGCCTCTCTATGGAGGGTCCTGTCACCTTTAAAGCCCCTCTGGGGAATCCTAGATAAACATAGAACATTTCAGTTTCCTTCATGCAAACTCCCAACCAAGGAGCATCAAAGTTTCTTCAGCCCTTCCTTGGATTGGAGGAGAGACTAAATTCACAAGACATAAACTATGCTAAACATGACTAACAAGGACAAAAGAAAATCACATTAAGTCACCGTTTAGTTTTCATTGCCAAAACACAAACACGGAAGAGACTCTGAGGCTGCCCAAGGAACAGAAAAACAACAGCTTGTAAGTGGATTAAAAGAATTAAAAGAAATAAATAAAATGAATAAAATGCTCCTGGGAAATCGATTAAGCTGATGAAAATCCCCAAGGCCCTTTCTGGGTCTCCATTCTGAAAGCTCTTCAGGTCAGAAATTCTTCCGGGTCACCAAAGAGTTTAAAGATCATTTTCAGGATCCTTCACGGGACTTATTTGGGCAGAAACTGGGTCTGCATGGAAAAGGGCAGGATCTCAAAAGCCCCCCCCACGAGAAATAAATACAGGCAGTCCTCGACTTACGACTATAATCGAGCCCACATTTGTTGCTGCTGTGAGACATTTCTTAATTGAGCTTTGCTCCATTTTACGAATTTTCTTGCCACAAGTTGTTAAGTGAATCATTGCAGTTGTTAAATTAATAAACCCGTTGTTAAGTGAATCTGGCTTCTCCATTGACTTTGCTTGTCAGAAGGTCACAAAACGGGATCACTGCAACCGTCATAAATATGAACCAGTGGCCAAGCATCCAAATCCTGGTCACGTGACCATGAGGACGCTAAAATGGTCGTGTGAAAAATGTTCATAAGTCACTTTTTTCAATGATGTTGTAACTTTGAAGTGTCACTAAATGAACTGTTGTAAGTTGAGGACTACCTGTAGTCCCACTGCCCATTCCCTCCAGTATGGTCTCTCAGCCCTTCCCAGTCTCCCAAGGCAAAGGCCTCGGCCTCCTTTTTCCTGCTCCTCCCCACAATCCCAGCGGCTTCTCAGAGCTTTTGGGAAGAGGGATCCCCAGATCCACTTCCTGCTCTAAGGAGATTTCAAATGGATCAGAGCTTTTCTCTGACAGAAGGAGGGGGGATCGGACCCTCCGTGATCCAGAACCCGCTTCTTACCCTCGTGGGGCTGAGCAGTGAGGGAGTCTGAAGTCTGCCTGAGAGGAGAAACATGTGAATGTAACGCAGGTTGGGCGTCCTCACAATCACGAATCTTCCTCAGGTCAGGAAGGGCTGGTCAGTTTGGGCCTGTCTGTGTCCAAGCAAGCCCTTCATTTCAGGCTCTCCATCCAAAGGGGCTTCTCTCCTCCTGCCTCCAGCCCAGCCTCTCTGATCCTTCAGATCCTGACAGTTTTGGAAATGCCTTTGGAAAAGCTGCTGCATTGAGAGTTTCTCTGAGGAACAACTAGGGACACCTCAAGACCTCTGATCTGATGACCAACGAATAAGAGTAAACTTTAAATATTTCTGATTCTGCAAACTCTCCCGTGCTGGGGGCTCCTGAAATGGAAGGAGGAGGATTTTGGGTGGAAAAATTCCTGCCTGTCCTAGAAAAAAGTTCTGGGGATATTGGGGTTTAGGACGGGGTGGGGGGTGGGGATCCAGGGGAAAGTGACAATCAATCAGGGGGGATCTTTGGGAAGAGAGTTCAAGGAGGGCTTCTCTCCAGACTCTTCTCCTGCTGCATTCCCAGGACAGCCTTAACCCGAGGGCTCCAGTGCTCCAGCCTCCGTGTCAGCCAATACACGGAAGCGAGTCGAGAAACGAGCCGGCTCCTCCCAGCACCAGAAGCCACAAAGAGCCCCCGAGCCCCCCCAAAGGCAGGGAAGAGGAGCCAGGCGGAGGGGTTGTGCGAAGGCAGCCAGGAAGTTTGGGAACTGACCCGGTCCCTGCAAACGCCGCTTTCCCACAACCTCCACTTTGGGGGAGGGAAAGAACTGCGCTCGGGGGCGCCCAGGTAGACTTGACTGACCTCTGGAGGGCCCCCCCTTCTCCCGTTCCCAGAGGGGCTCTCCTGGGGGGGAGGGGGGAGGGGCAGCCAAGTCCCATCCACGCTTTGGGGTCCCTTCTGAGAAGGGCCAGAATGGGAGCGGACTCAAAAGAGGACCGAATCGGGATTCTCTTCCAGGGAATACTCTTTGGGGGGGGGAGGAGAGAGACAGAGAGAGATTCCCTGGATGGATCCCCACCGGGAGATAAAGGGACTCACCGAGGCAGCTCTCCCGCAGGGCGACCCCCACCAACACCAGGAGCGACAGAGAGCGCAGCGCCATCCTGGCCGCGATCCTCAAACTGCGATCCGCTCCCCAGAAGTCGCAGGCAGAGAAAGACGCATTCCGGGTAATCAACAACCCAGAGCAAAAGCAGGTGAATGTAAAATTTTGAAAATGTTTCAGATCCGGAGAGTCTCAGCAAGGCGGGCTGGAAGAATTTCCGGAAACACGGATGAGCTGGAGATTGGCGCCCCCTGCTGGTTTGCGGCTTTGCAGTTTCTCCTCTCCATTAGCAAAGGGGGGAAGCAACAGGAATCCCATCAGAAGAAAAGTCTCAAATCCTGTTTAAGCCCCAAACCAGCCGGAAATTAATCAAACTATCTTGAACTAAGCCAGCAACACTCAGAACTGATTCAATTACCTCCCAGACTGTCTAAGCTCCCCTTTACTTTTTCGGCTTCCTTGCGAGACTGACAAACTACAGACCTGCAGCAGGAAACTCTCGACAATGATTAGGAAGGTCTCCCTCTCTTGTACTAAGTACAACAAATGTACCCAAAATGATAAATGTAATGGATGACGTGTAACACTAATCTTGTGAAAGAAGTGACATAGACTGATTGTGAATAGCAAAAAAACTTTCTGTATGAATCTCTGACACGTCTTTCACTCGGGGCGCTTGATCTGAACCTCTCCCCCAAATGTGAGGCTCTCTGTTTCTGCAGAAATAAACAGCTACCGTGACTTATTGGCTACTCGTGCAGGAAAAACAGAACCCAACTGAGGGTCTGGATCTTTTGCCTCCCTTTCACAGTTCTGGTTCTGTGTTTCTGCCCATGAAGAAGGCCAGGCCATTGGAGGGACTGTACAATGGCTGGTGAGTCTCTGGAAATTGGCCGTCTGCAGGATGAGCCTCACCTTCAGATCCTCTCTTTTCGCTCTGGGTTCACAGCAGGCTCAACCTTGTCTGCTTTAAGAAACTGGTTGATTTACGATGCAGCATTTTGTGCAAATAGGATTCACACACAACACACCCAGAAGGAAAAATTCACCCAGATTGCAGGTAACCCAATGTGAGAAGGTTATAGAAAGGCACCTCCCGGATTCGTGTCTGACACAGTTACATCCACTGTATGAATTTATTCTTTGTGGGTCTGGAGAATCCCTGGCAAATGAGATCCAGGGCTGCTTCCTGAGCCAGGATTTTGGGAAGGAGCCAAACACAAGAGAGGCCAAAGCAGCTCAGGAGAGCCTTTGCCTGTGGGAATCAGAGGAAGGAGAGGCAGCTGCCTTGCCAAGCATTATGGGGCCTCTTTCTCCAGGCTCAGCCCTCCACAGGCCTCATCTGGGGAGGCCCCTGATCTACCCAGACACCTCACAGCCTGTCCAGACTGCTTCTTTAGGGATGCCCAGAGTCTATAGTCCAATGTATATAGCCATCCTGGGTGCATTACTCTAATGCAGTCTACATGGGGCTGCTCCTTAAGAGCATCTGGAAGGTTTCAGCGGGTACAAAATGTGGGGATGGGGGCAGTTTTATGTACCACAAGAAGGGCAGACATCACACCTCTGCTCCCCCAGCTGCAGTGATTGCCAGTTTGCTTCGGAGTCCAATTCAAGGGGCTGTTTTTGACTTTTGAAGCCCTTCGTGGAACGAGACCCCCTCTTCCGATTACATCCATCCACCCTGTCAGCAATAGCAGAAGTATGTTGTGGGTTTGGGATGTTAAGGAGTCACACAGACAGGTAGTCCTCAACTTACAACAATTGAGCCCAAAATTTATGTTGCTAAGTGAGGAATTTGTTAAGTGAGTTTTGACCTATTTCATGACTTTTCTTGCCATATTTAATAAGTGAATCACTGCAGTGGTTAAAATTTTGAACACGGTTGTTAAGTGAATGTGGTTTCCTCATGGATTTTGCATGTCAGAAGGTTGCAAAAGGGGATCACGTGACCCAGGGACACTGCAACTGTCACAGATGGGAGTCAGTTGTCAAGCATCCGAATGTAAATCACGTCACCATTGGGATGCTTCAATGGTCATAAATGTGGAAAACGGTCATAAGTCACTTTTTTCAGTGCCCTTGTAACTTCCAATAGTCACTAAGTGAACTGTTGGTAATCGAGGACTCCCTGTAGACCCAGGAGATTGGACCTTTCTGCTGAGATCACCATCCTTATCTCCTTCCAGAAGTCTCTTAAAATATGGTTGTGGGAATGGGCTGGGGGATCTCAAGGAACTGCCGAACTAGCAACAGGGCTGCATTGCTTAAAGCATCGATCCTTTCTTCTAGGTTTTTATAATAAAATGATTTGTTAAAAAATGCACATTTTTAAAATATTAAAATAAGATTTGTGTTTTAATACAGAAGAGTCTCAAAAAGAATATAAAAATTAAACCCAAGTTATTTCTTTTAGGCTGAATGGACAAAGAACTTGGAAAAAAAGGAACTTTGTTGTTATCCATGTTGACAGAAGTGAGAATGGCCAGATTAAGTTCTTTAATAAAAAAAAAAAACATCCAACTTTGTTTCTACTTGGAAACCGCTTCTGGATTTTGTGGGTGAGACAGAAAAAAATGAAACTTTCTCTTTGGTTTTTTTTTAATTTTGTGTTATAAAAATAGTCATGCATATTAAGTATGCAAAAGTAAAAGGTTGAGGCGGTAGTGTTATTTTTATTCAACTGTGTTGAAACAAACAATTTTATTACTTGGGAGGCGATTAACAAAGAACTAGCATTGCTTTGATAGCCAGGAAGGATATTCTCTCCAGCCCCATATTTATCTGCTGCCACCTTCCTTCCACTTTCCAAAGATCACTGCTGATTAATAAGGGGTGTAGTTGATTTTAAGATTACATTTTTCTTTTTTCTGAATTTTCATTTTGGAGGCAACGTAAATAGAGAACAATGGGGACAGGACAGGAGTCAACATGCCGGATGGCTTTCTCCTTCCTCCAGCCAAGAAGCTGCAGAAGCTGCACAATCCTTTCAGGAACCCCTGAAAACAGGCTGCAAATGCATGTGGGACTCTGGGACACTCCTGGAGGCATTGAGAGACTGGCAGTTTGCCAACTTCAGAGGGGGGAGGAAAAACCATCTGCCACATTGAGTTGGATCCCATTGGCAGTCAGCCAACCGCCATTTTGAGTAGACTGTAGCAGCCTTCCGCCATTTTAGGGACTGCAGGCAGCCCCTTTTGTAACTGCATCGTCTCTTAAGAGATTCTTTATTCAGGTACTGCTGTTGCCTCCCAACTCAGACACCCCGACTTTGGCCTGGAGCTGGTAAGAACTTGAGCCCTGAATTCGAAAGAGGCGCTTTTCCCTTTGCAAAGGGGCTTCTTTGCCCACCCGAAAACAGGAAACACCCAGCAATTCAGGCAAAGCAAGAAGCCTCCATTAAGGGCTGTGTGTGGGAAGGAGCAATCTGCCCAGAAAGTTGACACCTCCTGTGCTATTTCTGTCCCATTTCTCCAAGGCCTCTCCCCAGGGACAGCACAGCCAAGATGCCTGGAATAGCTGTGCTGTGAAACAACTGAGGGTGTGGGGAAAGAAGGTGCGTATTTGTGTGTGGAAGTAAAGCAACCTGAAGCTCCTAGAAAGGGATGTTTTTCTCTAGCAGTCCTCACAAGGAGTAAGACAGGTGGGAGTAGCTGTGGAGAAGAGTGAGTAGTACATAGTGTGTGTGTGTGTGTTGTCTAGGAACCTGCGTTGTTGCTACCTCTTATGTGCCTTGATCCCACCAAACTGGGCCTAGTTAGTGGAACCTGTGACAGGGAGGGTGGGAAAGTCTTTTTATAGGATTCAGAAACAAATACAAACCTTTGGTGTATCTGATATGGCAAAAAAGATCAAACAGTAAGAGATGGATTTCAGTAGAAAGTATTGATTCTAGAAAACTTACAGCTTATATATACTCCCTTTCCCAGATAAATTTTTATCTTACTTAATACTTGGAAGGGCATCCAAGGCTCTCCAGAATCCACGCTTTATTGTTTAGTGGCTGAAAAAGCAAATTCTCACATACCAAAAGAAAAAAAATGGCCTTGGCTAAGAAGAGAAAAATCTGCTTTCTTGAACTTAAAAAAGAGGTCCAGCTTGCCGAGTTAAAACTGCTAATATCGCCTTCTAAAATGCTAACAATGAAGCCTAAAATCCCAGGCAAGACTGTCTCTATTTAATTTTGGTCCTAGGAGAGAATATCAGTTTTGTTTTCAGGTCTCAACAGTTATCAATGTCCCAGGAATGTCAATCAAAGAAAAGCCTTGCCTTCCAATTGGGTCTGTGTTTTTTTTAAAGAAGAGCATACAAAAGAGTTCTCCAAGGTCCAATTCAAGGTGATCAGCAGGTCCAAGGTTCAGGAATGAAATTTATACCCACCTGAGCAAAAGGCTGTTTCCAGCAGAGACCAGAATTAGCCCAATCTTTATATAGGCTGCAGCCAACTGTCACTCATCGGAATGTTTACTCTGTTGCTAGGCAATGACCAATAGGACCTCTGTTCCGTTCTTTTCAAGGGTAACTTTAGTTTTACTTTATTTTCTTTTTTTTTTGTCCAACTTATATGCCAACCATTTTCCCAGTATTTGGAAATTCAAGATTTTCTTCTTTTTTTTTGCATAAATTGATCTTTATTTCCATCTCGCTGATTGATAATACTCTATTAATTATTTAATTATTGTTATTAATTAGCACAAGTAATTGTCTCTGTGGAAGCTTAATTTGGTGGATAATAGATGTCCTCTCTGGGAACTATTTAAAACTTCTTCCCTTTTTTTTTTTTAATCTCATCCCGAATAAATTGTATTCTCTCTTGCTTTTTTCTCCTTAAAGTTACCTTTATGTTAAACTATTCTCTTATGAAAACTGTGCTTGCATCCCAAGCTCTTCTTCCAGGGGGTCCTTGACTTATGACCGCAAAAGTCTTTGAAAATTTGTCATTAAGCAGTGAGGTATCACGTGACCACTGGTCATTAAGCAAGACATCACACGACTGTGACTTTTTGCTGGCTTCCCCCCGTCTTTTCTTGAGGGAAGCTGGCTGGGAAAGCCACAAATGGGAATCCTGAGACCACAGGACACGGGTGTAAGTTGCCGTTTCTGTCTCGGTGCCAAGAAAGCTTCCTTGTTGTGTCCATGGAGCAAAAAGAGACCTTCACCTTAACTGGAAGGAAATGGGTTGGTAGCAACGTGGGCAGTGGTGGGATTCAGCCAGTTTGCACAACTTCGGCAGAACCAGTAGCTAATTTTTTGTTGCCCAGGCCCAGAATGGACTTCCGGAAGCAGAATCCACACAGAGAACCAGTTGTTCATATATTTGAATCCCACCACTGAATGTGGGGCTATTCGGATCCATAAGGCATCTTTATAGGGAGGGGAAGGAAGACAGAAGGTTGTGTGTGTGTGTTTGTGTAAAAGGAAGCCAAGGAAACCTTTGCTGTTTCCCCATCTTGTTCCCTGGCCCCATCCGCTCGCTCTGGATGCCCAAGACCAAATTCACCCCACGTCTCCTGGGAAGACAAAATCTCAGCCACCCCCTCCGGACTTCCCCAGGTCTCTTTTCTCTCTGGAGGATTTCCTCCTCGGATTCCCTAGCAAAATTGTCCCAAACTATCCAGATAAATTCTGGTTTCACCAGACCCAGACCCAGAAGGAGCACAACATACAGATGGCTCCAAAGTCTCTTTTTCCAATCAGTTCATATTTGGAGAGTCTTGTGATGGGAGACCAAGAGGAGATCCAGCTGGCATCTACCAAACCTCCTTTCCTCTCAAAGTGCCTCCTGCTGATCATGTGGTGGCCGAGCTTTTCCTTTCCACCTTCTTGGGAAACAGAGCAGCGTCTCAGTCAGAGGGATCGTCCACCCAGCTGGGTCTTCTCATCTTCTTGAAGGTTCCTTGTCCCAGATGTTTCTCCTTGGGGTCTCCACTCCCAAGAATAGCAGGGGTTGTCATGAAAAGGGGCCCCTACTTCCACAGCTTAGTTCTTGAGAGGAAGAGGAAGATAGCACAACTCTTCATGAGCTTCTTTTGTGCTTGGACACACATACACATATCTCAACTGACGTTGCCTCTGATTCTCGCTCTGAATTGGAGCTCACGTGTAATGAGGACAAATCACCCACTTGATGCTGCTCTGTAGCCTTCTTGACGCTTGTCTGCAAGGACAAAAACCAGTGAAAGCTTGAAAGAACCCACCAGAGATCATCCACTCTCTCTGTATGCAGACCAGCCCCAGGAGAGGTTCTCACACTTGTCTAGCAACAACCTCTCCTGGCCACTCTTATTAACAACCACAGGAAGATCTTCAGACTTCACCATCCGATTTGCCCCAAGGGAGACCTGCTGCCTCTGAGATGGACGGAGGGGAATTGGGGGAAGCAGCAATAGCTGGGAGGGGAGGAAGGATTTCATGGAAATCCTTCTCTGCTGCTCTTTGATCAAAGACTTTAAAAGGGTTAGAACTGGGATGCCTCTTCCCAACTCAGAAGAAGACGGGACTATCCCAACCTCAGACTCAGCTGAATTGAGAATGGAGTCCCAGCAAGAGGCCGAGTCTCAGATGCTCCCCAAGAGGGCTGGGAAAACAGGACAGGAGGAAGCCCGGAAGAAGCTCCCCAAAGAGAGAGACTTGGGAGAAATGTTCCTATCTTCCCCCAGAACCCAAAAGAGAATACTTACTGAGAATGTAAATAAAAGCCAAGATCCCAGCAATCGCAAACACCGAGACAAGGCCAGCCACAACGCAGCCGATGATGAGCCCCAGGTTGGATTTTGGTTCTGAATTGGGAGGAAGAGCAGAAAATTGAAGGATAGCCCAAAACAATCATCCCAACTGGGGGAGAGACCTAAAGCAGCGAAAGCTGGACATTCCCCAAATTAAAAACTCCATGGGCTCCTCTTCATGTCCCTCTAAGGCAGTGGTGGCGAACCTATGGCACGGGTGCCAGAGGCGGCACTCAGAGCCCTCTCTGTGGGCACGCGGGCCGTCACCCCAGTCCTAGGCCTTCAGCTGGGTTTTATAAAACCTCTTCGCTTTAGGCCTCCACCACTGTGTGTGAAAAAAAAAAGGTTCAATCAGTCAATTTCAACTTCTCATGGGAAAATAAAAGATCTTGCAAAGTTGGAATTGATTGATTGAACTTTTTAGTCCCACCCAGTCTGCCGTTACCACCGCAGCCACGCCCATCCAATGGGCCATGCCCACCCAATGGGCCACACCCACCCGGCACTCGACAATGCATAAGTGGGTTTTGGCTTGCAGTTTGGGCACTCAGTGTCTAAAAGGTTCGCCATCACTGCTCTAAGGGAAGTATGAAGGCGCCTTGCTAACCATGGTTAGGACGTGACCTCATGTCGCTGCCTTCTCACAACAGCCCAGCATGAAGGCAACTGAATTCATCTTTAGCTCTTCAGCTCAAAAACAGCCATTGGCAACTTTGTGACTCTCAGCAACTTACAAAATAAAAACCTCACCAACACAATAATGTAAAAAAATGTATTTTTGTTCAGCCCCAATATGTCATGGGCTTCTGTCTTCAGTTTGAACGTTTGCATTTTATTATTTAAAGTAAAAGAGTTCATATCACCTGTCATTTTTTTAAGTATACACTTCCATTTCTTTGACCAGTCCAGAGAATTTTATTTTGTGCTTCCAGAACTTCAGCATGAAAAACGGAATATGGAGACATTCAACTTCTGGATGGTGCCAGAAATGGCAGAAACAGAATAACAGTGTTTGAAGGGACCTTGGAGGTCTTCTAGCACAACCCAATGCTCAAGCATTCCAGACAAGTGGCTGTCCAGTCTCTTCTTAGATGCCTCCAGTGATGGAGCACCCACAACCTCTGAAGGCAAATTGTTCCATTTGGTTTATTGTTCTCACTGTCAGGAAATTTCTCCTTAGTTCTAGTTTGCTTTTCTTCTTGTTTAGTTTCCATCCGTTGCTTCTTGTCCTGCCTTCAGGTGCTTTGGAAAATAGCTTGACTCCCTCTTCTTTAAACTAGACATACTCAATTCCAGCAACCGTTCTTCATATGTTTTAGCCTCCAGGCTCCTAATCATCTTTTTTGCTCTTCTCTGCACTCTTTCTAGAGTTTCAACATCTTTTTTATATTGTGGCGACCAAAACTGGATGCAGTATTGAAAGTAAGGTCTTACCAAAGCATTATAAAGTGGCATTGCTTTGGGAGTCAGTTCTGATGAGGGGAACTTCAAATTTAATTTTCTCTTGCACAAAACTCAGGACTCGTACTGAATAGCTATCATGCCATTTGTGAATTGATGCTTGCTAAAAACAACAAGAAAGAGGAAAGGGACAGAAGCTAAGAGAGAATCTAAGAGGATTTCATCAGGATCTGCCAGCTCTTGTGATGGGATTCTGTAGTTTCCTTTACATCCCCTGAAGCCAGTTCTATGGTCTGGTCCCTGTAGCTTAATCAACCTCAAACACTAGAAAAACCAATGGCTTAAAGCTCAGATATGCTCACATCTGGACACAACTGGGGTGAGATTACCCTCCCTCAACCTTCCAGCCTGCCAAAGAGCCCAGCCTTTCCCTCCCTGCAGCCTCTCACCCTCCAGGGCCACGTCCAGAGGCTCCTGCAGGCCATCATGCTCCACGTGGCACCGATAGTGGCCCCTCTCTTGGGGATCGATCCGGATACTGAGCCAGGCGTGGAAGGTCCCATCTGCGTTGGGGGCCACGGAGCCACGGAGGGTGTCTTGCAGCCAGACCTCCCCGTCCCTCGTCCAGGAGGCATCGATCTCCCTGGGGTAGAAGCCATCCACGCGACAGATGTGCATCTCCATCCCATCTTCCATCTCTGTTCCGCTGCTCACAGTCACCACTGGGGGCTCTGCAGAAATGGCACCCCTGGAATTAACTCTGAGCCCCTCCAGAGCCTGGAAGGTGGGTGGGAAACTTGGAGGGAGAGGAAGATCTCCCACTACTTCCCACTCCAGACCTTCAGCGTCTCCAAGAATTTTAGGAAATGCTCCAGATCTGGAAAATGCTCAACCACAAGAACCCCTGATTCTGAGTCCTTCTCAGAAAAACCTCAAGGAACAAATTGAGGGTCCAAGGAAATTCCTCTCTGGCTGCTTTGAACTCTGAGTGATCTTGGGCTGCTTCCTTCAGGGGAGGGAAAGTGGAGAGAGAGAGAGATAGAGAGAGAGAGAGATAGATAGATAGATAGATAGATAGATAGATAGATAGATAGAGAGAGAGAGAGAGAGAGAGAGAGAGAGAGAGAGAGAGAGAGAGAGAGAGAGAGAGAGAGAGAGAGATGAAGGAAAGCTACCTGACATCAACCTAAACAAGCTGTGCTTCCTTTTTCTGGTTATTTGGCTATAACTTTCATAGAACACAGTAGAGGTAATTGAACAAACTTTGTTGCATTACATTCTTGATTAAATTATCTTTCCATTGATATTCATATATCCATTGATATATAATTTTATGGTACTGCTCCAAAAAAAAGTGGTATTATTAGCCATCAAACCTCAAAAATAGACTTTTCCCCAAAGGTTTCCACAATTTTGCCCACTACTGTAATGGGGGGAAATTAAGGGAGCCCCTCACACTTGACTACAGTTTGGCTATTGGGGGTTTCACTGAAGAACCCCAAGTGTTCCTATTGCCTCATTGTGGGCTGTGAACAGGACACCCCCAAGTGCTTCTCCTGCCTGATCCACCCAGACACCCGCCAGGCAGAGGCTGCGTTTCCTGGTCCATGGAATGGCGGCCTGGCAAGGGGAACCAATCAGGGCTTCCCGCGTCATGGAGAGGGGCTGGAAGGGGAGGGGGAGGATTCCCTCCTGGGCAGTCAGACTGCAGACCAGGAACCCAAAGGGGCCGAATGTGCACGAGAAATCCAGCCATAAAGGAGGAAAGTCCAGCCTGGATCCAGAGACTCACCTGTCCTCAGCAGCGTCTCATTCCCGTAGGACAGGTACTTCTGCAGCCACTCAATGCATTCCTTCTCCAGGTAGGCCTTCCATCTCTGATTATATCCTGGAATAGCGTCCCATTTCCTCTGGGTGATCTGGGCCAGGGGGACGGGAGCCACCCAGGTGAGTCTCTCCTTGTCAAACGTGAGGAAGGTCCTCCCATCGTAGCCAAACTGATCAAATCCTCCTTTGCTCCCATCAGCCTGGAGCTCACAGCCATACATCCACTGCCATGTGTGAAGGCCTGAAATAGGAACAAGATGATGGTTTGGGGAGTCCTCGAGATAGACACAGACCCCGTTCCCTGCAGGGACTTTGACACAGTCACTGACACCCCCATTTCCTCCCTAGCATTCAAGGGAAAGAAAGCCCCCATCAGTAACCGCCCTTCTCCCCTCCCTCGACCTGCCTCCCTCCATTTCCCCCCCCCCAGGATGGAGTCCCTGAACCTCCCCAGGAAAAGGGAAGCTGGAAAAGCCAGCGGAGGATCCCGAGGGAGACCGAGAAAAGAAGGTGTCACAGAAGAAATGGAGGGACGGAGCCTCTCCCTTCTTTCCTTCTCCAGTTCCTCTGTTGGGGAGACTCTTGGGGGGAAAGGAAGGGATCCCAGAGAGGGAACATTTGCATGAATATGCGGCTGCAAAGAGGAACTGAGAATATCGTGGCCTCAAAGAGAATCTGGTCGATCTGCAAAGAAGCTTGCAAGGATCTCTGTGACCATAAATCTTGATCTACGTTCACAAATATCACCATGTCATAAGGCTGGTTCCCTTTTTGGGCTAACCAGAAACAAACCATGGCTTTGTACATTGTGGAGATGAAGACTTGAAGGGCCACAAAGGAATATTTTCCTTAGCAACAGCAGCAAGTGGCCCAATCTGATCTGCAAACTCAAAATGTTATTTTTTTTTAAATAAAATTTTTATTAACTTTTATAATTAAACAACAAATACCAATATGATGCATTTACATACACAAGCAGAAAAAAGATAATCCAAGTCAATACATTTTTGGAAACGCTCGGCAGTCCCCGCCTTGCCTCCACCCTCATCCACTTTCCTTTCCTTCCTCCCTCTAAACCCACAACCTCTCCTCCTTCCTCCTTTCCAACTACCTACATCCCATCTCCTTTCTTAACCACCTCATCGAGTGCAGTTTGGGGTACCAGCCGAGCATCTCCTCTTTTCAATATAATAATTATTTACCTATAACATATAAATACATCAATTTTTATAATTTCTGTCCCCTAATCCCCTTCCCTCCCTGGACTTCCCGGAACCAAATACAGGATTAAAACACATCCCATTCCATATCTAAATTACAATTTAACTAAACATAATACAATCAGTATTTACATACTTTAACTCTAATAAAACAATAAGTAAAAACAATATATCTACTCAAAAACTATATGATATTTATTCATTCCATACTTTCTCTGAGTATAATCTATCCACCTTCAACATTTAAGCTGTACAAAACAATTTTTAAAGATCTAGATATCTATCAAGCATCTTATATAAATTCTTTCTTAAATTTTACACTTAAGTTTTCCTTCACTTTCTTCACTCTCAAGTCAATACTTTCAAAGAAATCTTCTTATCCTTCATTAAATCAGCAACAGCATTCCAATCTCCAAACATATGCAAAAACCTATAAAATTATTTTTATTGTTGTTGCTGATATAGTACATATAAACCAATGCCTCCTTCTTCAAAGCTGAAAAAATAAGATAAAATCCCAATCTTAAGTTTATCAAATATTTTAAATCTTTCAAAGTACTATGAATTCCTTACAAGCATATAATCCTTTTTATATTATTTCAAATATTAAAATAATTTCTTCCTTTTCCATGGCAAAATCAAACCATTCACATTCAGCATCGTCAACTTAACCATCCTTTGGCTTGTGAAGCTTATTAAGCATTCCCTGCAAGTCTGTCATTACAGATCTCTTTGGCCTCGCCCCTCCCACTGGCTCCGAGGTCGGTGAATATGTTATACAGTTTCTTTTTGTTGTTGCTCTCTCTCTTTACGCCTATAGGCAGCACGGGTCATTCTTTGCTCCTTTAAGTTCACTCCCAACTTTTGTTGATTCTGAGGATCTCCTCCAGATAGTGACATGGCCCCAGGCAGTTCCACCACAAGTTGCTCCATCAGATCTTCCTGTGCTTTAGATGTCGATGATGGTGATAAATCAGCTTTCAGGACCAATAAATAAAAATCTTTAGCTTTTTGAACAGAATTTAATCTGTATCTGGTCCCCGCATAATTTACCACAATGCCCAAAGGAATCTCCCATCTAAAAGGCATCTGCCGCTTCTTTAACTCCTGAGCCAAAAAAGTAAAATCCTTTCTTCTTCTTAAGATCTTAGAAGGTATTTCTTTTAAGAGTATAATATCTTGTGCAGCAATTTGAAATTTCTGCTGATAAAAAAGCTGTATAATTTCATTACGACGTACTCTTGTAGTAAAGTAAACAACCACATCTCTAGGTATATTTCTCTGACGTGCAACCCAGGAGTTTACTCTAAAAAAATTTTCTATTTCTCCACAGATCACCTCTGGGTTGCAATCCAAAGCCAGGGCCAACCGGAAACAAAGTGAAAGTTTTCCTTTTGTTACAAAGAAGCAGCGCTTCCGCGGCCATTTTCTTCTCACTTTCACTTATAGCAAATAACAAAAATCCCAGTAGAATCTTTGAGTTAAAGTCACAATTTAACTAAAGTAGAAATCCCCTGTCTGGTTCCATCTGTTCAAAAGTTACTCACAAGTAGATACAAAGTAGCAGCAGTGGCAGCGACGTCTAGCTTCGCTCCAAGGAGCGAAGGCATTCCGAGCTGCGGAGGGAGGTCCGGACTCCGGGGGAGTTCATCATCTTCATCCCCCCAGGATCGTTCCTGGGGGGACTAGGGAACTCAACCCCTATCCAGACGGAACTCACTTTCTCCCCTTTGCCCGGGGAGAAAGTTCCGAGCCGCAAAACAGCTGATCCACGCTGTTTTGACAGCTTTGACGCAGTCCCGGGCGGGAGGCTAAGAAAAAAGCCTCCTTCGGCGAAGCCTCGCCACCGGAAGTCCCCGCAAACTCAAAATGTTATTGACCTTTGAAATGAGTTTGATGTTTACCGTCTGTGCAAGGCCCTGGAGAAGATGTTTCAACTTCAAGTGACTAAATTCTGGGATTTAAAAGGAAACTGAATGTTTGAAAAAAAACCAAAAAGAAATATTGAAATGTTTCTACTTCTGGTTGGGCTTGAGAGTGAGGAAGTACTCCAGAAACTCTTAAATCTGAGGGAAACCAACTTGTAAGTACAGTTGAACTAAACTGACCAGTCCTTTCCCTCCCTTTCCACTCCCATGAGTGACCGGGTAAGGGGATCCTTTCCCTGCAGCTTCTGCTCAGCCTGAGACCTTCCCTTTGGAGGGAGAGGAAGATCCTCTTGAGCTGAGTCTGATCCTGCCCTCCAGAGGAGATTCCCTGATCTGCCCAGGGGGAAAAAAGAGATTCTGGATTTCTGCCCAAGAAGAGTCTCCTGCCATTCACAGGAAGGCACTGAAAATCTGGCTGCAGTTTTCAACTTCTGAGAACCAGCTCTGTCTTATTTCAGAAGCATCAAAGGCTAAGACAGAAACCGTCTTATTTCGGTTGAAGATGAAATCTGTTTGTGTTCATTGCAAGTTTGGCACAGAATTGAATATTTGTGCTGAAAAAAAGCACAGGGATCACATTGAAAAGGCAAGTTTTTATCATTAGTTCAAGGGTTCCTCCAGGGTCAAAAGGTTAAGAAAGGCTGCTTTAGGGAGGCTAAAATATATTTATATTTGTAACTGCTGTGAAGAATATCAGAAGCTACTTCTTTATGTCTTTTTCCTTTGTTTTTTTTCAACTTGTTTTCTTTTCTTGTACTTTTTAATTTCTTTTTAATTTCTTTCTTTTATCTCTTTTATGTTACTTTCTATTATTTTTTATCTTTTGTTGAAAAGGTTCAATACAAATTATATAAAAAAATTTAACAGGCAAAAATGATATCAGAGATCATGAAAATGGTACTGAAAACATGGAGACTAATGTCACAAAGCCTTTGCGTAAATCAAGGGTGTGACCACATCTGGAATATCGTCCGCCAGTTCTGGTCACCAGACCTCAAAAAGGTCAGGAGGGAGCTGGGGAAGGTGACCCAGAGGATGGGAGGGTGAAAGCAGCCTCCCTTGGAGGAAAGGTTGGGACATTTGGGGCTGTTTAGCCTGGAAAGGAGGCTCCCCTCCACTCTGGCCGGTCTCCTTCCTCCTTTCTCTACCAGGGGGAGCCCTCTGGGTTCAGCTCTGCTCCCCTGAGAGGCCAGCAGGGGGCCTGGAGGGATCTGGGGGGATCCTCGGGGATCAGGGGCAGAAGAAGCAGATCTCTGGGGTGTCAGCCTGGGGGGGGATGGGCAAGGAAAGGGCAGAAGAAGGGGGGTTGCACCTCCTTGGGATGAAAGGAGGGAAAATGGCTGATGTTTGTGGAGAAAGTTTACCTCAGCCCAAAGCAGCCTCTGGTGACACAGATATTTGCTTGCAATCTCTCCCCTAAATCAGGTTCCTTGGAGGTGAATCTTGTGCCCCAAAGATGGCAGAAGGGGGGGCTGCTGAAGAAGGCCTCCCCCCTCCAGGGCAGCCCCACCAAGAGGGCAGCGCAGGAGTCCAGCCGGAGGGACCAAGGATGGGAAGCCATCAGCGCTCTGAGTGACTCAGGAAGGGCCCCAAATGGGGGTTTCTTTCTTTTCTGTCCTTTTCCCCCTCAAGACTGGGGGGATCCCGGAAGTGATCCTGTACCCCCTTCCAAGAGCTCCCCCCACCCCATCTGGCCTCCTGGCCTCTCCTTCCACCTGGAGGATGAGAAGAAGCTCCTGCCATTTTGGGCCCCACTCATCCCTCCAAAAAGAGGTGAAAGACAGGGATCTAGTCAGCCCAGATGGATCTGCAGTTGATCCCTCATTTCAAAAAAATGTTTTTATGAACTGCAATTGGCAGAAAAACATCAGCTATGGAGGCAATAACAAGCTTATACTGATTTTAAAAAAAGAAAAAGCATATTAAAAAAGTTTTTTTAAATGTGGGGAAGCAGGCTTTCCTATTGAAGGGACCCCCCTTTCTCCCCCCCTCTGGTTCCTGGGGAGGGGATTATGGGGCAGGAGAACCACCTGATCCATCACTCACCTTCGCTCTGATTATAGTGAAGCCTCAGAATCTCCAGGTTTCTTCTGAACGTCTCCTCAATGCCACGTTCTCTCTGGGTCTCTCTGTCCCAGTATTGGGGGTCCTCCTTCTCCACCTTCCCGATCCAGGAGACTCGAGGCTCCATCCTCCGGCTGTTGCTGTCGTACTGAACAAAGACCTGACCGTCCACGTATCCCACAGAGACATAGTGGGGCAGCCCTTGACTGGGGTCCAAGATGGAGGAGGAGAAATACTTCATGGAGTGCGAGGAGGCGCCTGGAAGGAACCCAGAGGGGCAGAGTTAGGGGGCTCCAGTCAAGGACCCTCATCCTATGGAGGCTCCAATCTGAGGCTCTGGGGGGAAAGAAGGAAGAAGAAGAAGGAGGAGGAGGAGGAGGAGGAGGGGGA
>NW_015389198.1:95797-97346 GCF_001527695.2 Protobothrops mucrosquamatus | reverse complement strand
AGGGGGAGGGAGAGGAGGAGGAGGGATGGAGGGGAGGAGAAAGTGGGAAAGGAAGGGGGAGAGGATGAAAGAGGAGGCAGGAGGTGGAAGGAGGGAGTGACTGAGAGGGAAAGAAGCAGCTTTTTGGAGGGCCTGAAGGGTTGGAGGGCAGGGAAGGTGGGGTGAGAGAGGAGGGGAAGGTCGTGTCCCCCAAACTTTACCTGCCCAAATTGCACATTCCCCCCTTCCATCAAGGCCTTCCACAAAGCTTGGGAGGGGGTTGATCGTGGCTACCCCACTGGACTGCGCATGTGTGTGATGGCGGACCTACTGCTTTCGGCTCCGTAGTCTCCGCGGGGTCCGCAGTGGAGATGGGGAGCCCTTGAAGGTCCGGGGGTGCTCGCCGGCCGGAGTTTGGAGGAGGAGAGGGTCGGCGAGCGAAGAAGACGCGTCGGACCGCAGGACCACCCGGGCGGGGCCGCGAGCAAAGAGGAGAGGCGGAGAGCCGAGCGGAGAGGCCTGGCGGAGAAGTCGGAGAGGCCTGGCGAGTAGAGCGGGGCGGCCAGGGAAGTCGGCGGCTGGTCGTCTCGGGGCCTGGCGACCGGGAAAATCGGCGGCCGGTCGACTCGGGGCTTAACGGCCGGGAGAATCGGCGGCCGGTCGACGCGGGGCCTGGCGGCCGGGAGGATCGGCGGCCGGAGGACTTGGGGCCTGGCGGCTGGGAAAATCGCCGAACGGACGATTTGGGGCCTAACGGCCAGGAAGAGCGGCGGCCGGATGCGGCGGCGGCCTGATACGGCGATGGCCAGTGGCTGGACGCGACGGCAGCTCGGCGGCCTTGGGAAGACCTACAACACGAGGCCATGGCGGCCTAACGGCCTGGCGCGGCTGCCGGGCGGCCCGATGTGGGGGCGGCCCTGCGGCCTGTTGAAGATCCGGCGGCCCGACGAGAGTCTGGGGCCTAGTGGCGCGGCAGCCTGGCGGCCTGGTGGCCTGGTGACCGGGGTGGCCCGACGGCCTGTAAAAGGGAGGAGTTACCAGAGACGAGGCATACAGTGGCCCGGAGGTTGTGCTGGCCCAGCAGCGTAGCATACAGCGGCCTGGAGGGCGCGCCGGCACAGTAGCACAGCGGCCCGGGCGGAAGAACGGCCCGGGCGGAGGACAGGTCCCAGGGGAGGCATTGGCCGGAGGGATATGCCTGACGGTGAGTGCCCGGGGGCCCTGGGGACCTGTGTGACTGGGCTTGGCGGACCCGGAGGCCTACGCTGTTGGCTGACCGACTTTGACTGCAACTTCCTCCCCCCCTCCCTCTTTCTTTCTTATGGAGGGTGTAAAGACCTACGAACTATACCGTCTTCTTCCAATCCATCCAACCCCTCGACCACCACCACGAGGACTTTTCCCCTTCCCGACTCTGCTGTTGGACCTCCTGTCATGACTCGGGACTGTATTCCAGGAGGGAACTGCTGGCCCTGCGCGACTCCCCCATCGCGCAGGCATGGCCCAACACGATTCCGAGGGCCGGCCTTAATGAAGGGGTTTGGAACCCCGAGAGGTGGCATTTAGCGGC
>NW_015389198.1:66447-93391 GCF_001527695.2 Protobothrops mucrosquamatus | reverse complement strand
CCGAGTGGCTGTGGCTACCAGCGCCTCGGCATAGTCAGCTGATTCCATCGCTGACTATAGGGGGCGAAACTTTGGCCCCCTCGGATCGGGTCCGCAACTTGGGTGTTCTCCTGGATTCGCGGCTGACACTGGATGACCAGTTGGCGGCCGTGACCAGGGGAGCGTTTTATCAGGTTCGCCTGATCCACCAGTTGCGGCCGTTTCTGGACCGGGACGCCTTACGCACGGTCACTCATGCCCTTGTCACTTCCCGCCTGGACTACTGCAATGCTCTCTACATGGGGCTCCCCTTGAAGAGCACCCGGAGGCTCCAGCTAGTTCAAAATGCGGCCGCGCGGGCGGTGTTGGGAGGGACTCGTCGCTCCCACGTTACACCGCTCTTGCGCGAGCTGCATTGGCTGCCGGTGGCCTTCCGGGTGCGCTTCAAGGTGCTGACTATGATCTTTAAAGCGCTCCATGGCATCGGACCTGGCTATCTTCGAGACTGCCTCCTGCCACAGATTTCCTCCCACCGACCTGTACGCTCCCACAGAGTGGGTCTCCTCAGGGTGCCGTCAGCCAGACAGTGCCGGCTGGCGACCCCAAGGGGGAGGGCCTTCTCTGTGGGAGCTCCCACCCTCTGGAACGAACTGCCCCCAGAGATCAGGGTGATCCCTGATCTCCCTTCCTTCCGCCGTGCCCTCAAGACGTGGTTGTTCCAGCTTGCGGGACTGGCCTAAGGGATTTTAAAGGGGTTTTAAGGATTTTTAAATTTGATAAGTTTAAATATTTCTTTTTAATCAATTTTAATAGGTGTATAAACATGTATGTATTTTATCATTGTTAGCCGCCCTGAGTCCGTAAGGAGAAGGGCGGGATATAAATGTAATTAATAAATAAATAAACTCTTCACATGATCAGTGACTCTCAACATAAAGGCCTAAAATAAGAGTTTCTCAGACTCAGCCACTTGGACTTCAACTCCCAGAATTCCCCTCACCAAGAAGAAACCCATAGGGGCCTCTCCAACCTGGCCCCACTCCCTGCCCCCACTGAGGCTGCTTGGGAGTTCCTGCTGCCAACTCCCATATTGGGTGGGGTGGGGGGGCTCTCCTGGGGTCCTCTCCCCAAACTCAGCCTCTGTATGGAGGGTCCTGACACCTTTAAAGCCCCTCTGGTGAACCAAAGATAAACATACAACATTATTTCAGTTTCCTTCATGCAAACTCCCCACTGAGCAGCATCAAAGTTTCTTCAGCCCTTCCTTGGATTGGAGGACAGACTAAATTCACAAGACATAAACTATGCTAAACTTGACTAACAGTGACAAAAAAAAAATCACTGTTAAGTCACTGTTTAGTTTTCATTGTCAAAACACAAACACAGAAGAGACTCTGAGGCTGCCCAAGGAACAGAAAAACAACAGCTTGTAAATGGATTAAAATAAAAATAAATGAATAAAATGCTCCTGGGAAATCGATTAAGCTGATGAAAATCCCCAAGGCCCCTTCTGGGTCTCCATTCTAAAAGCTCTTCAGGTCAGAAATTCTTCCAGGGCGCCAAAGAGTTTAAAGATCATTTTCAGGATCCTTCACGGGACTTATTTGGGCAGAACCTGGGTCTGCATGGAAAAGGGCAGGACCTCCAAAGCCCCCCCGAGAAATAAATACAGGCAGTCCTCGACTTACACCATAACAGAGTCCACATTTTTTGCTGCTGACACATTTGTTAAGTGAGCTTTGCTCCATTTTATGATTTTTTTGCCACAGTTGTTAAGTGAATCTGGCTTCTCCATTGTCTTTGCTTCTCAGAAGGTCGCAAAATGGGATCACTGCAACCGTCATAAATATGAACCAGTGGCCAAGAATCCAAATCCTGGTCACGTGACATGAGGACGCTAAAACGGACGTGTTTAAAATGGTGATAAGTCTCTTTTTTCAATGACGTTGAAACTTTGAAGGGGGGGGGGCTGAGCAGTGAGGGAGTCTGAAGTCTGCCTGAGAGGAGAAACGTGTGAATGTAACGCAGGTTGGGCGTCCTCACAATCACGAATCCTCCTCAGGTCAGGAAGGGCTGGTCAGTTTGGGCCTGTCTGTGTCCAAGCAAGGCCTTCATTTCAGGCTCTCCATCCAGAGGGGCTTCTCTCCTCCTGCCTCCAGCCCAGCCTCTCTAATCCTTCAGATCCTGACAGTTTTGGAAATGCCTTTGGAAAAGCTGCTGCATTGAGAGTTTCTCTGAGGATCAACTAGGGACACCCCAAGACCTCCTATCTGATGACTAAGGAATAAGAGTAAACTTTAAATATTTCTGATTCTGCAAACTCTCCCGTGCTGGGGGCTCCTGAAATGGAAGGAGGAGGATTTTGGGAGGAAAAATTCCTGCCTGTCCTAGAAAACAGTTCTGGGGATATTGGGGTTTAGGACGGGGTGGGGATCCAGGGGAAAGTGACAATCAATCAATCAATCAATCAGGGGGGATCTTTGGGAAGACAATTCAAGGAGCGCTTCTCTCCAGATTCTTCTCCTGCTGCATTCCCAGGACAGCCTTAGCCCGATGGCTCCAGTGCTCCAGCCTCCTTGTCTGCCAATACATGGAAGCGAGTCGAGAAACGAGCCGGCTCCTCCCAGCACCAGAAGCCACGAAGAGCCCCCGAGCCCCGCCAAAGGCAGGAAAGAGGAGCCAGGCGGAGGGGTTGTGCGAAGGCAGCCAGGAAGTTTGGGAACTGACCCGGTCCCTGCAAACGCCGCTTTCCCACAATCTCCACTTTGGGGGAGGGAAAGAACTGCGCTCGGGGGCGCCCAGGTAGACTTGACTGACCTCTGGAGGGGCGACCCTTGTCCCGTTCCCAGAGGGGCTCTCCTGGGGGGGGAGGGGCAGCAAAGTCCCACCCACGCTTTGGGGTCCCTTCTGAGAGGGGCCAGAGGGGGAGCGGACTCGAAAGAGGACCGAATCGGGATTCTCTTCCTGGGAATAATCTTTGGGGCGGAGGAGAGATTTCTTGGATGGATCCCCACCCGGAGATAAAGGGACTCACCGAGGCAGCTCTCCCGCAGAGCGACCCCCACCAACACCAGGAGCGAAAGAGAGCGCAGAGCCATCCCGGCTGCGATCCCCAACTTGCCCCCCCCTTTTCCGGAAATCGCAGGCAGAGAAAGACGCGTTCAGGGTAATCAACAACGCAACAATCCAGAGCAAAAGCGGATGATTGGTCACTGCTAACCAATAGAAAAAAGGTATGCCTATGTTGTCATTGTTGCTAGGCGGACGTCCAGGCGCAACCGGATGGAGAGGCGGGGAAAGGAAAGCGAAAGTTCCATCAGGAAATCCCCTTCCAGGCATTCCGCCTCTTGGGGGGAGGGGCAGAAATGGGGGGCTGGGAAAAGCGGGAGGGTTATCTGGGCCTGGGGGGAGGGGCGCAGGCGAAGAGGAGGGGATCTGAGAGTTGGACTAGAAGACCTCTTGAGGTCCTTTCCAGTCCTATGATTCTGTGTTTTAAGTTATGACATCCCAAATGATCTTCGCTCTGGAGAAAAACGCTCCAAGGCTCTCGTGGCGTCTTCAAGGGAAAGATGTGTCTTTCTAGGGGAAAATGTCAAAGGTATTTTCTTCTTTGGGGAAGCCACGAATCTTTAGGAAGCTTCAAAGTCAATAAACTAAGATGGCTGCTCTCTCCCTTGGCGCTTCTTCTGGGGAATCCTGGGACTAAAAGAATAAATCCTGGTTTCTTATTAGGATTGAACAAATTCAGTTGATTTCACATTTCCTGTGAGGAACAAAGTATGAGAAACATTCAACTGTCTTTTCAAGCCTTGAATCATCTGCTTTCTTCTTGAGTCACCTTTCCTCTGAGCATGTACAGAGTGGAAATAAGGCCCCGTCTGCGGGGAAGAGGAGAGGATAGCTTGATTGCTCAGGGATATAAAATATAGAACATAAAAGAATATAAATCTTTGAAAATCTTTCAGATCCAGAGAGTCTCAGCAAGGCAGGCCGGAAGAATTTCCGGAAACACGGATGAGCTGGAATTTGGCGCCCCCTGCTGGTTGGCGGCTTTGCAGTTTCTCCTCTCCATTAGCAAAGGGGGGAAGCAACAGGAATCCCATCAGAAGAAAAGCCTCAAATCCTGTTTAAGCGCCAAACCAGCCAGAAGTTAATCGAACTATGTTGAACTAAGCCAGCAACAGTCAGAACTGATTCAATTACCTCCCAGACTGTCTAAGCTCCCATTTACTTTTTCGGCTTCCTTGCGAGACTGACAAACTACAGACCTGCAGCAGGAAACTCTTGACAATGATTAGGAAGGTCTCCCTCTCTTGTACTAAGTACAACAAATGTACCAAAAATGATAAATGTAATGGATGACTTGTACCACTAATCTTGTGAAAGAAGTGACATAGACCGATTGTGAATAAGAAAAAAACTTTCTGTATGAATCTCTGAGCCATCTTTCACTCGGGGCGCTTGATCTGAACCTCTCTCCCAAATGCGAGGCTCTCTATTTCTGCAGAAATAAACAGCTACTGAGACTTATTGGCTACTCGTGCAGGAAAAACAGAACCCAACTGAGGGTCTGGATCTTTTGCCTCCCTTTCCCAGTTCTGGTTCTGTGTTTCTGCCCATGAAGAAGGCCAGGCCATTGGAGGGACTTTACAATGGCTGGTGAGTCTCTGGAAATTGGCCGTCTGCAGGATGAGCCTCACCTTCAGATCCTCTCTTTTCGCTCTGGGTTCACAGCAGGCTCCACCTTGTCTGCTTTAAGAAACTGGTTGATTTACGATGCAGCATCTTGTGCAAATAAGATCCACACACAATACACCCAGAAGGAAAAATTCACCAAGGCTGCAGGTAACCCAATGTGAGAAGGTTATGGAAAGGCACCTCCTGGGTTCATGACTGACGCAGTTACATCCACTGTATGAATTTATCCTTTATGGGTCTGGAGAATCCCTGGTAAATGAGATGCTGGGCTGCTTCCTGAGCCAGGATTTTGGGAAGGAGCCAAACCCAAGACAGGCCGAAGCAGCTCAGGACAGCCTTTGCCTATGGGAATCAGAGGAAGGAGAACATTATGGGACCTCTTTCTCCAGGCACAGCCCTCCATAGGCCTCATCTGGGGAGGCCCCTGATCTACCCAGACCCCTCACAGCCTGTCCAGACAGCTTCTTTAGGGATGCCCAGAGTTTATAGTCAAATGTATATAGCCATCCTGGGTGCATTACTCTAATGCACTCTACATGGGGCTGCCCTTGAAGAGCATCTGGAAGGTTTCAGCGGGTACAAAATGTGGGGATGTGGGCAGTTTTATGTACCACAAGAAGGGCAGACATGACACCTCTGCTCCACCAGCTGCAGTGATTGCCAGTTGCTTCGGGGTCCAATTCAAGGGGCCGTTTTTGACTTTTGAAGCCCTTCGTAGAACGAGACCCCCTCTTCCGATTACATCCATCCACCCGTCAGCAATAGCAGAAGAGGTATGTTGTGGGTTTGGATGCTAAGGAGTCACATAGACAGGTAGTCCTCAACTTACAACAATTGAGCCCAAAATTTATGTTGCTAAGTGAGGAATTTGTTAAGTGAGTTTGGCCATATTTCATGACTTTTCTTGCCAGATTTGTTAAGTGAATCACTGCAGTGGTTAAATTTTTTAACACGGTTGTTAAGTGAATGTGGTTTCCTCATGGACTTTGCTTGTCAGAAGGTTGCAAAAGGGGATCACGTGACCCAGGGACACTGCAACTGTCACAAATGGGAGTCAGTTGTCAAGCATCCGAATATAAATCACGTCACCATTGGGATGCTGCAATGGTCGTAAGTGTGAAAAACGGTCATAAGTCACTTTTTTCAGTGCCATTGTAACTTCAAATAGTCACTAAGTGAACTGTTGTTAATCGAGGATACCTGTAGACCCAGGAGATTGGACCTTTCTGCTGAGATCACCATCCTTGATATCCTTCCAGAAGTCTCTGAAAATATGGTTGTGGGAATAGGCTCGGGGATCTCAAGGAACTGCCGAACAAGCAACGGGGCTGCATTGCTTAAAGTATTGGATCCTTTCTTCTAGGTTTTTTTATAATAAAATGATTTGTTAAAAAAATGCACATTTTTCAAATATTAAAACAAGATTCACGTTTTAACACAGAAGAGTCTCAAAAAGAATATCAAATTAAACCCAAGATATTTCTTTGAGCTGAATGGACAAAGAACTTGAAAAAAAAAGGAACTTTGTTATCCATGTTGACAGCAGTGAGAATCGCCAGATTAAGTTCTTTAATAAATAAATAAAAAATACATCCAACTTCGTTTCTACTTGGAAACCGCTTCTGGATTTTGTGGCTGAGACAGAAAAAAATGAAATTTTCTCTTTGGGTTTTTTTTAATTTCGTGTTATAAAAATAGTCATGCATATTAAGTTTGCAAAAGGCTGAGGCGGTAGTGTTATTTTTATTCAACTGTGTTGAAACAAACACACAATTTTATTACTTGGGAAGTGATTAACATAGGAACTAGCATTGCTTTGATAGCCAGGAAGGATATTCTCTCAGCCCCATATTTATCTGCTGCCACCTTCCTTCCACTTTCCAAAGATCACTGTTGATTAATAAGGGGTGTAGTTGATTTTAAGATTACATTTTTCTCTTTTCTGAATTTTCACTTTGGGGGCAACGTAAATAGAGAACAATGGGAACAGGACAGGACTCAACATGCCGGATGGCTTTCTCCTTCCTCCAGCCAAGAAGCTGCAGAAGCTGCACAATCCTTTCAGGAACCCCTGAAAACAGGCTGCAAATGCATGTGGGACTCTGGGACACTCCTGGAGGCATTGAGAGACTGGCAGTTTGCCAACTTCAGAGGGGGGAGGAGAAACCATCTGCCACATTGAGTTGGATCCCATTGGCAGTCAGCCAACCGCCATTTTAAGTAGACTGTAGCACCCTTCCGCCATTTTAGGGACTGCAGGCAGCCCTTTTGTAACTCTGCATCGTCCGTTAAGAGATTCTTTATTCAGGTACTGATGTTGCCTCCCAACTCAGACACCCCGACTTTGGCCTGGAGTTGGTAAGAACGTGAGCCCTGAATTCGAGAGAGGCGCTTTTCCCTTTGCAAAGGGGCTTCTTTGCCCACCCGAAAATAGGAAACACCCAGCAATTCAGGCAAAGCAAAAAGCCTCCATTAAGGGCTGTGTGTGTGAAGGAGCAATGTGCCAGAAAGTTGACACCACTTATGCTATTTTTGTCCCATCTCTTCAAGGCCTCTCCCAAGGGACAGCACAGCAGTTGCCTGGAATAGCTGTGCTGTGAAACAACTGAGGGTGTGGAGAAAGAAGGTGTGTATTTGTGTGTGGAAGTAAAGCAGCCTGAAGCTCCTAGAAAGGGATGTTTTTCTCCAGCAGTCCTCACAAGGAGTAAGACAGGTGGGAGTAGCTGTGGAGAAGAGTGAGTAGTAATAGTGTGTGTGTGTGTTGTCTAGGAACCTGTGTTGTTGCTGGCTCTTATGTGCCTTGATCCCACCAAACTGGGCCTAGTTAACAGAGCCTGTGACGGGGAGGGTGGGAAAGTCTTTTTATAGGATTCAGAAACAAATACAAACCTTTGGTGTATCTGATATGGCAGAAAAGAAGAGATCAAACAGTCAAAGATGGATTTCAATAGAAAAAATTGATTCTAGAAAACTTATGGCTTATATACTCCCTTTCCCAGATAAATTTTTAATTTACTTAATACTTCAAGCGCATCCAAGGCTTTCCAGAATCCACGTTCTGTTGTGTAGTCGCTGAAAAAGCAAGTTCTCACATACCAAAAGAAAAAAATGGCCTTGGCTAAGGAGAGAAAAATCTGCTTTCTTGAACTTAAAAAAGAACTCCAGCTTGCCAAGTTAAAAGTGCTAATATCGCTTTCTAAAATGCTAACAATGAAGACTAAAATCCCAGGCAAGACTGCCTCTATTTAATTTTGGTCCAAGAGAGAATAACAGTTTTGTTTTCAGGTCTCAACAGTTATCAATGTCCCAGGAATGTCAATCAAAGAAAAGCCTTGCCTTCCAATTGTGTGTGTATTTTTTTTTTAAAGAAGAGCATACAAAAGAGTTTTCCAAGGTCCAATTCAAGGTGATCAGCAGGTCCAAAGTTCAAGAATGAAATTTATACCCACCTGAGCAAAAGGCTGTTTCCAGCAGAGACCAGAATTAGCCCAATCTTTATATAGTCTGCAGCCAACTGTCACTCATCGGAATGTTTACTCTGTTGCTAGGCAATGACCAATAGGACCTCTGTTCCGTTCTCCTTTTCAAGGGTAACTTAATTTTCTTTTTTTTTGTCCATCTTATACTCCAACCATTGTCCCAGTATTTGGAAATTCAAGATTTCCTCTTTTTTTTTGCATAATTGATCTTTATTTCCATCTTGCTCATTGATAATATTCTATTAACTATTTAATTATTGTTATTAATTAGCACAATTAATTGTCTCTGTGGAAGCTTAATTTGGTGGATAATAGATGTCCTCTCTGGGAACTATTTACAACTTCTTCTCTTTTTTTTCAATCTCATCCCGAATAAATTGTATTCTCTCTTGCCTTTTTCTCCTTAAAGTTACTGTTATGTTAAACTACCCTCTTATGAAAACTTTGCTTGTATCCTAAGCTCTTCTTCCAGGTGACTTATGACCGCAAAAGCCTTTCAAAATTAAGCAGTGAGGCATCATGTGACCACTAGTCATTAAGCAAGACATCACACAACTGCGACTTTCCTTGCCGGCTTCCCCCTCGACTTTCCTTGAGGGAAGCTGGCTGGGAAAGCCACAAATGGCAATCCCGAGATCACAAGACACGGGTGCAATTTGCCATTTCTGTCTCAGTGCCAAGAAAGCTTCCTCGCTGTGTCCATGGAGCAAAAAGAGACCTTCACCTCAACTGGAAGGAAATGGGTTGGTAGCACTGTGGGGCTATTCGGATCCATAAGGCATCTTTATAGGGAGGGGAAGGAAGACAGAGGGGTGTGTATGTGTGGTTGTGCGAAAGGAAACCAAGGAAACCTTTGCTGTTGCCACACTTTGTTCCCTATCAATTTCAGAGGTTTTCCCCAGCCAGAAAGGGCAGGAAGTGCAGAGGAAACCTGGTAGAGCCTCTGCTGCAAAGGGCCCCATCCGCTCCCTCAGGAGGCCCCAGACCAAATTCACCCCACATCTCCTGGGAAGACAAAATCTCAGTCACCCCCTCCTGACTCCCCCAGGTCTCTTCTCTCTCTGAATGGAGCTGAATGATTTCTTCCTTGGGTTCCCTAGCAAAATTGTCCCAAATTATCCAAACAAATTCTGGTTTCACCAGAACCAGACACTGAAGGAGCACAACATACAGATGGCTCCAAAGTCTCTTGTTCCAATCCGTTCATACTTGGAAAGCCTTTGTGGTGGGAGACCAAGAGGAGATCCAGCTGGCACCTTCCAAACCTTCTTTTCTCTCAAAATGCCTCCTCCTGATGATATGGTGGCCGAGCTTTTCCTTTCCACCTTCTTGGAAAACAGAGCAGCGTCTCAGTCAGAGGGATCGTCCACCCAGCTGGGTCTTCTCATCCTCTTGAAGATTCCTTGTCCCAGATGTTTCTCCTTGGAGTCTCCACTCCCAAGAACAGCCTGGCTGTAATGAAAAGGGGCCCCTCCTTCCACAGCTTAATTCTTGAGAGGAAGAGGAAGATAACACAACTCTTCATGAGCTTCTTTTGTGCTTGGACACACATACACACATCTCAACTGATGTTGCCTCTGATTGTCGCTCTGAATTGGAGTTCACATGTAATGAGGACAAATCACTCCCTTGATGCTGCTCTGTAGCCTTCTTGACGCTTGTCTGCAAGGACACAAACCAGTGAAAGCTTGAAAGAACCCACCAGAGATCATCCAGTCTCTCCCTCTGTATGCAGAAGAGCCCCAGGAGAGCTTCTCACACTTGTCTAGCCACAACCTCTCCTGGCTACTCTTATTAACAGCCAGAGGAAGATCTTCAGACTTCACCACCCGATTTGTCCCAAGGGAGACCTGCTGCCTCTGAGAGGGATGGAGGGGAATTGGGGGAAGCCGCAGCTGGGAGGGGAGGAAGATTTTCATAGAAATCCTTCTCTGCTGCTCTTTGACCAAAACCTTTGAAAGGAACAGAACTGGGATGCCTCTTCTTCCCAACTCAGAAGAAGACGGGACTATCCCAACCTCAGACTCAGCTGAATCGAGAATGGAGTCCCAGCAAGAGGCTGAGTCTCAGATGCTTCCCAAGAGGGCTGGGAAAACAGGACAGAAGGAAGACCGGAAGAAGCTCCCCAAAGAGAGAGACTTGGGAGAGATGTTCCTATCTTCCCCCAGAACCCAAAAAAGAATACTTACTGAGAATGTAAATAAAAGCCAAGATCCCAACAATTGCACACACCAAGACAAGGCCAGCCACAACGCAGCCAATGATGAGCCCCAGGTGGGATTTTGGTTCTGAATTGGGAGGAAGAGCAGATAATTGAAGGACAGCCCAAAACAATCATCCCAACTGGGGGAGAGACCTAAAGGAGCGAAAGCGGGAAATTCCCCAAATTAAAAACTCCATGGGCTCCTCTTCATGTCCCTCTAAGGGTAGCATGAAGGCGCCTTGCTAACCATTGTTAGGACGTGACCTCATGTCGCTGCCTTCTTCTCCCACCAGCCCAGCATGAAGGCAACTGAATTCATCTTTAGTGTCTCAGCTCAAAAACAGCCGTTGGCAACTTTGTGACTCTCAGCAACTTACAAAATAAAAACCTCACCAACACAATAATGTAAAAAAATATATTTTTGTTCCGCCCCAATATGTCATGGGCTTCTGTCTTCAGTTTGAACGTTTGCATTTTATTATTTAAAGTAAAAGAGTTCATATCACCCGTCATTTTTTTAAGTATACACTTTCATTTCTTTGACCAGTCCAGAAAATTATATTTTGTGCTTCCAGAACTTCAGCATGAAAAACGGAATATGGTGACATTCAACTTCTGGATGGTCCCAGAAATGGTAGAAACAGAATAACAGAGTTTGAAGGGACCTTGGAGGTCTTCTAGCTCAACCCCCCTGCTCAAGCATTCCAGACAAGTGGCTGTCCAGTCTCTTCTTAGATGCCTCCAGTGATGGAGCACCTATAACTTCTGAAGGTAACCCGTTTCATTTGGTTTATTGTTCTCACTGTCAGGAAATTTCCCCTTAGTTCTAGTTTGCTTTTCTTCTTGTTTAGTTTCCTTCCGTTGCTTCTTGTCCTGCCTTCAGGCACTTTGGAGAATAGCTTGACTCCCTCTTCTTTAAACTACACATATTCAATTCCAGCAACCGTTCTTCATATGTTTTAGCCTCCAGGCTCCTAATCATCTTTTTTGCTCTTCTCTGCACTCTTTCTAGAGTTTCAACATCTTTTTTATATTGTGGCGACCAAAACTGGATGCAGTATTGAAAGTAAGGTCTTACCAAAGCATTATAAAGTGGCATTGCTTTGGGAGTCAGTTCTGATGAGGGGAACTTTAAATTTAATTTTCTCTTGCACAAAACTCAGGACTCGTACTGAATAGCTATCATGCCATTTGTGAATTGATGCTTGCTAAAAACAACAAGAAAGAGGAAAGGGAGAGAAGCTAAGAGAGGATCTAAGAGGATTTCATCAGGATCTGCCAGCTCTTGTGATAGGATTCTGTAGTTTCCTTTACATCCCCTGAAGCCACTTCTATGGACTGGTCCCTGTAGCTTAACCAACCTCAAACACTGGAAAAACCAATGGCTTAAAGCTCAGATATGCTCACATCTGGACACAACTGGGGTGAGATTTCCCTCCCACAGCTCTCCAGCCTGCCAAAGAGCCCAGCCTTTCCCTCCCTGCAGCCTCTCACCCTCCAGGGCCAGGTCCAGAGGCTCCTGCAGGCCGTCGTGCTCCACATGGCACCGATAGCGGCCCCTCTCTTTGGGATCGATCCGGATGCTGAGCCAGGCGTGGAAGGTCCCATCTGCGTTGGGGGCCACGGAGCCACCGAGGGTGTCCTGCAGCCAGACCTCCCCATCCCTCGTCCAGGAGGCATCGATCTCCCTGGGGTAGAAACCATCCACGCGACAGACATGCATCTCCATCCCATCCTCCACCTCTGTCCTGCTGCTCATGGTCACCTCTGGGGGCTCTGCAGAAACGGCACCCCCGGAATTAACTCTGAGCCCCTCCAGAGTCTGGAAGGTGGGTGGGAAAGTTGGGGGGGGCAAGAAAGTCTCCAACTATTTCCCACTCCACACCTGCAGCGTCTCCAAGAGTTTTAGGAAATGCTCCATATCTGGAAAATGCTCAACCACAAGAACTCCTGATTCTGAGTCCTTCCCAGGGACTCAGCCTGAAAAACCTCCAGCAGCAAATTGAGGGTCCAAGGAAATTCCTCTCTGGCTGCTTTGAACTCTGAGTGATCTTGGATTGTTTCCTTCAGGGGAGGGAAAGTGGAGCTGCTCTTTTAAGTTCCCTTTCAAGACAAAAACAACACAGAGGTTTCTCCCTAAAGTATTAGAGTAACCCTAATACTGGGGGGGGGGGTTCAAGGAGCCCAGAGGGGAAGGGGTCGACCCAGTGGGGAGAGGTTGTCTAGATGGGAAAATAACAACAAATCACAGGAAAAGATTATAGTGTGAGGCCACCTGTGGGGTGAGGGGGTGTTCCTGAAGGTGGGGAGGAGGCTGTTTTGAGGAAAGACTAAATCAGAATTGAGGGAACCTGTTTGAGGTTTAAGAGAAAGATCCACAGAAACTTTGGGAAGAAAAGAACCCCTCAACCTTGGCCTTTTTTTGCCCAACTGGGGCTCTGAGGATGTCTTATTAATGGTAGAAGTGGAGGCCCCTAGTGGTGGCGTTAGGAGGTGCAACAACAGGTGCAAGGCAGGGAAGGAGCCCCCTGTGGGATGTGGGTGGAAGGAGAGTTAATGGGAGGAAATTAAGGGTGCCCCTCACACTTGACTACACTTCACCTAATGGGGATTTCACTGAAGAACCCCAAATGTTCCTATGGCCTCATTGTGGGCAATGAAAAGGACACCCCCAAGTGCTTCTCCTGCCTGATCCACCCAGACACCCGCCAGGCAGAGGCTGCGTTTCCTGGTCCATTGAATGGCGGCCTGGCAAGGGGAACCCAACAGGGCTTCCCGCGTCATGGAGAGGGGCTGGAAGGGGAGGGGAGGATTCCCTCCTGGGCAGTCAGACTGCAGACCAGGAACCCAAAAGGGCCGAATGTACACAAGAAATCCAACCATAAAGGAGGAAAGTCCAGCCTGGATCCAGTTGCTCACCTGTCCTCAGCAGCGTCTCCTTCCCGTAGGACAGGTACCTCTCCAGCCACTCAATGCAGATTTCCTCCAGGTAGGACTTGTGTCTCTGATTCAATCCTGGAATAGCGTCCCATTTCCTCTGGGTGATCTGGGCCTGGGGTTGGAGAGCCACCCAGGTGAGGGTCTCCTTGTCGAAGATGAGGAAGGTCCTCCCATCGTAGCCAAGCTGCATAAACCCTCCTTTGCTCTCATCAGCCTGGAGCTCACAACCATACATCCACTGGAGTATGTGAAGGCCTGAAATAGGGACAACATGATGGTTTGGGGAGTTCTCAAGATAGACACAGACCCTCTTGCCAGTGGAGGATCCCAAGGGAGACCAAGAAAAAAAGGAGTCGCAGAAGAAACGGAGGGACAGACCTCCTCCAGCTTTCCTTCTCCATCTTTCTTAGATTAACCAGAAACAAACCATGGCTTTGTGCATTGTGGGAATGAAGACTTGAAGGGCCACAAAGAAATATTTGCCTTAGCAACAGCAGCAAGTGGCCCAATCTGATCTGCAAACTCAAACTGTAATTAACCTTTGAAATGGGTTTGATGTTTATAGTCTCTGCAAGGCCCTGGAGAAGATGTTTCCACTTCAAGTGACCAAATTCTGGGATTTAAAAGGAAACTGAATGTTTCTCTGCAGCTTCTGCTCAGCCTGAGACCTTCCCTTTGGAGGGAGAGGAAGATCCTCATGAGCTGAGTCTGATCCTGCCCTCCAGAGGAGATTCCCTGATCTGCCCAGGGGAAAAAAGGGTCCTGGATTTCTGCCCAAGAAGAGTCTCCTGCCATTCACAGGAAGGCACTGAAAATCTGGCTGCAGTTTTCAACTTCTGAGAACCAGCTCTGTCTTACTTCAGAAGCATCAAAAGCTAAGACAGAAACCGTCTTATTTTAGTTGAAGATGAAATCTGTTTTTGTTCATTGCAAGTTTGGCACAGAATTTAATATTTGTGCTGCAAAAAAAAAGCACAGGGATCAGACTGAAAAGGCAAGTTTTTATTCTTAGTGTAAGAAGGCTGTTAATGCATCTCTACAGGTCTACGCGGGAAACAATTCTGCCCCATCTCTGAGCCTGGATGTTCAGGGGTTCCCCGAGGCCTGAAAAATAGTTCAAGGGTTCCTCCAGGGTCAAAAGGTTGAGAAAGGCTGCTTTAGGGAGGCTAAAATGTATTTATATTTTTAACTGCTGTGAAGAATATCAGAAGCCACTAATTTATGTCTTTTTTCTTTATTTTCTTCAACTTGTTTCTTTTCTTATAGTTTTTTATTTTTCTTTGATTTCTTTCTTTTATCTTCTTTACTTTATGTTACTTTCTATTAGTTTTTATCTTTTGTTAAAAAGATTCAATACAAATTATCCCCCCTGTTATTCATCTTCACTTTGGAAGTCTTAAATAGAAATATTAGACAAGATATAGAAATTAAAGGGCTGGGGATAAAAGGTGAAATATATAAATTACAAGCATTTGCTGATGATTTAGTATTTATTTTGGAAGAACCTCTGGAGATGATTCCTAAACTGTGGGGAAAGATAGAACAGTATGGAGAAATGGTGGGATTAAAAATAAACAGAGAAAAAACTAAAGTAATAGTTAAGAATCTTACAGATAAGCAAAAAAACCACACGAATGTTAGAAACAATAGAGGTAAAGATAGTGAAAAAGGTTAAATATTTGGATATATACCTATCGGCCAAATGCTCAACAATAAAAGAAGATAACTATATAAAGCTACTGAAACAAATAAAATTAGACTTGGAAAAGTGGAAGAATTTGCAATTGTCAATGCTAGGAAGAATTGCTACAGTCAAAATGAATATATTGCCAAAGATTTTATTTTTATTTCAAACAATTCTGATAAAACTTGAGAAAAAATTCTTTCAAGATTTAAATTCATTAATTTTGAAGTTTGTTTGGCAAGGAAAGCAAGCTAGAATAAAGATGAAAACATTACAAGATGCTAAGGAAAATGGAGGTTTTGGGTTACCCGAGTGGGCTTTGTACTATCAAGCATCTGTATTAACATGGGTGAAAGAATGGATAACTGTTAGAAACAAAAGGTTGTTATATTTGGAGGGACATGATTTGGGGTGGCACGCTTTTTTGTGGTATGGGAAAAATAACATTCATAAGTATTTCCAAAACCACTATATAAGACATGCTTTGTTAACAGTATGGGAAAAAATTAAAACTAAAATATATGTAAAAATTCCAGGGTGGCTATCAACAATGGAAGCCTTTTTACATCCAAACTTGGTAGACTTTGAAAAAAATTGGACATATAGAGATATTCTAAATACTGATGGAACTTTAAGATCGAGACAAGAACTGGAAAATCAGGGTATCAATCTGTCATGGTGGGCACATCTACAGATGCAAAATAGATATGAAAAAGATGTGAAACTGTATGGGTTTTATAAAGAACAAACTGTATTTGATAAGATATTGTTAACTTCTGATGAGAAATTAAGAAAATGTATAATTTTTTGTTAATTTTGGAGATGGAAAGTGAACAAGTTAAAGAAACAATGACAAGGTGGGCGGAAAACTTTGGTTATAACATAGAATTAGAAAAATGGCAAAAATTATGGGAGAGAAACTATAAATTGACAATGTCAACTTCGTATAAAGAAAATTTATATAAAATGTTTTATAGATGGCACTTGCCACCAGCAAGATTAGCAAAAATGTTTAAAAATATGTCAGATAGATGTTGGAAATGTAAACCTAACTTAGGCACGTACTATCATATTTGGTGGACATGTGGTAAAGCAAAGGCTTCTTGGAAAAAGATACATGTTTGGTTAGAAAAAATGGGAAGCCATCAGCGCTCTGAGCGACTCAGGAAGGGCCCCAAATGGGGGTTTATTTCTTTCTTTTCTGTCCTTTTTCCCCTCAAGATTGGGAGGATCCTGCAAGTAATCCTGTGCCCCCTCCCAAGAGCCCCACCCCACCCCATTTGGCCTCCTGGCCTCTCCTTCCACCTGGAGGATGAGAAGAAGCTCCTGCCATTTTGGGCCCCACTCATCCCTCCAAAAAGAGGTGAAAGGGAGGAATTTAGTCCGCCCAGGTAGATCTACAGTTGATCCCTAATTTCTCTGGTGTGGAAACAGACAGAAAAACAAGGACATGCTTCTACCCAGGATCTCCTTAGGATCCACCTGCTTCTTTTCCGGGAGGGGAGAGACCTGGGATCCCTCCCTCCCCCACAGCAGGGGGTCCATCAAGGCCAGGACTCTCCAACTTTCATGGGGGGGGAGGGGAGATTTCGGTCTCTTTTAACTCAGTTCATATCCATATCCACATCCTTAAAAAAATATTTTTATTAACTGCAATTGGCAGAAAACATCAGCTATGGAGGCAACGACAAGCTTATACTGATTTTGAAAAAAAGAATAAACATATTAAAACCCTTTTTCAATGTGGGGAAGCAGCCTTTCCCTTTGAAGGGACCCCCCCTTTATCCCCCCTCTGGTTCCTGGGGAGGGGATTATGGGGCAGGAGGAGCAACCCGACCCATCACTCACCTTCGCTCTGATTGTAGCGAAGCCTCAGACTCTCCAGGCTTTCTCTGAACTCCTCCTCAGTGCCACGTTCTCTCTGGGTCTCTCTGTCCCAGTATTGGGGGTCCTCCTTCCCCACCTTCTCCATCCAGGAGACTCGAGGCTGCTCCCTCCGGCTGTTGCTGTCGTAGTGAACAAAGACCTGACCGTCCACGTATCCCACAGAGACAAAGTGGGGCAGCCCCTGACTGGGGTCTGTGATGGAGGAGCAGAAATACTTCATGGAGTGCGAGGAGACGCCTGGAAGGGACCCAGAGGGGCAGAGTTAGGGGGCTCCAGTCAAGGACCCTCATCCTATGGAGGTTCCAATCTGAGGCTCTGGGGGGAAAGAAGGAAGAAGGAGTAGGAGGAGGAAGAGGAGGAGGAGAGCTGGGGGGAAGAGAAAGGGGGGAAGGAAGGGGGAGAGGACGGAAGAGGAGGCAGTAGGTGGAAGGAGGGAGCGGCTGAGAGAGAGAAAAGCAGCTTCTGGGGAAGCTGAAGGGTTGGAGGGCAGGGAAGGTGGGGTGAGAGATGAGGGGAAGGTCGGGTCCCCCAAACTTTACCTGCCCCAATTGTACACTCCCCCTTCCAGCAAGGCCTTCCACAAACCTTGGGAGGGGATTGATCGTGGCTACACAACTCTTCACATGATCAGTGACTCTCAATGTAAAGGCCTAAATTAGAGTTTCTCAGACTCAGCCACTTGGACTTCAACTCCCAGAATTCCCCTCACCCGGAAGAAAGCCCTGGGGCCTCTCCACCCTGGCCCCACCCCCTGCCCCCACTGAGGCTGCTTGGGAGTTCCTGCTGCCAACTCCCATATTGGGTGGGGGGGCTCTGCTGGGGTCCTCTCCCCAAACTCAGCCTCTGTATGGAGGGTCCCGTCAGCTTTAAAGCCCCTCTGGTGAACCAAAGATAAACATACAACTTTGAACCGTCACTAAATGAACTGTTGTAAGTCAAGGACTATCTGTAGTCCCACTGCCCAGTCCCTCCAGTATGGTCTCCCAGTCTTTCCCAGTCTCCCAAGGCAAAGGCCTTGGCCTCCTTCTTCCTGCTCCTCCCCACAATCCCAAATGGCTTCTCAAAGCTTTTGGGGAGAGGGATCCCCACATCCACTTCCTGCTTGGGGAATTTTCAGAATCCAACCAGATCAGAGCTTTTCTCCGACAGAAGGAGGGGGGATGGGACCCTCCGTGATCCAGACCCCGCTTCTTCCCCTCGTGGGGCTGAGCAGTGAGGGAGTCTGAAGTCTGCCTGAGAGGAGAAACGTGTGAATGTAACGCAGGTTGGGTGTCCTCACAATCCTGAATCCTCCTCAGGTCAGGAAGGGCTGGTCAGTCTGGGCCTGTCTGTGTCCAAGCAAGGCCTTCATTTCAGGCTCTCCATCCAGAGGGGCTTCTCTCCTCCTGCCTCCAGCCCAGCCTCTCTAATCCTTCAGATCCTGACAGTTTTGGAAATGCCTTTGGAAAAGCTGCTGCATTGAGAGTTTCTCTGAGGAACAACTAGGGACACCCCAAGACCTCCGATCTGATGACTAAGGAATAAGAGTAAACTTTAAATATTTCTGATTCTGCAAACTCTCCCGTGCTGGGGGCTCCTGAAATGGAAGGAGGAGGATTTTGGGTGGAAAAATTCCTGACTGTCCTAGAAAACAGCTCTGGGGATATTGGGGTTTAGGACGAGGTGGGGGGGGAGATGAAGGAGAAAGTGATCCCACCAAATCAGGAGGGATCTTTAGGGAGATTATTCAAAAGAGCGTTTCTCTCCAGACTCTTCTCCTCCTGCATTCACATGGCAGCCTTAACCCAAAGGCACCAGCCCCTGCCTCAGCCAATACACGGAAGCGAGTCGAGAAACGAGCCGGCTCCTCCCAGCACCAGAAGCCCCAAAGAGCCACCCAGACCAGCCAAAGGCGGGAAAGAGGAGCCAGGCGGAGGGGTTGTGCGAAGCCGGCCAGGAAGTTGGTGAACTGCCCTGGTGACGTGCAAACGCCGCTTCCCGACAACCTACCCTTTGAAAGAGGGAAAGAGCCGCACTTGGGGGCGCCCAGGTAGACTTGACTGACCTCTGGAGGGGCCGCCCTTGTCCTGTCCCCAGAGGGGCTCTCCTGGGGGGGGAGGGGGGAGAGCAGCAGAAAAGTCTCCTCTGCGCTTTGGGGGTCCCTTCTTAGTGGCCAGAGGGGGGAGCGGACTAGAAAGAGGACCGAGTCTGGATTCTCTTCCTGGGAATAAGCTTTTGGGAGGAGAGAGACAGCGAGAGATTCCCTGGGTGGATCCCCAACAGCAGAAAAAGGGGCCGGAACCCCCCCGAGGACCCCGAAGGGACTCACCGAAGCAGCTCTCCCGCACAGCAACCACCAACGCCAGGAGGGAGAAGGAGCGCAGAGCCATCCTGGCCGCGATCCTCCACCTGCGCTCCGCCCTTCGGAAGTCGCAGGCAGGGAAAGACGCGCTCCGGGCGATCAACAACGGAACAACCCAGGGCAAAAGCTGCTGATTGGCCAACCCCAACCAGTAGAAAAAAGGTATCCTCTTGTCGTCATTGTTGCTAGGCAGACTTTCAGGCCCAACCGGCCGTTGAAGAGGAAAAACGAAAGCGAAAGTTCTCTCATCAGGAAATGCGAGGCTGGGAACAGCCGGAGGGTTCTCTGGACCTGGGGAGGGGGGAGGGGCGCAGGGGAGGGGGAGGGGAGACCCCGGGGACCCCCTCGCAGTGGGGGATCAGGTGGATCTGCCAAGAAAGCCAGTGCAGTCCTGGGCTGCATCAACAGAGGGACACCATCAAGATCAGGAGAAGTGAGAGCACCGCTTTATCCTGCAGTAGGGAAGACACACCTGGAAAACTGGGCACAATTCTGGTCACCGGGATAAAAAAGGGAAAAGAAACATGGCACTGAGGCCCTAGCTAGAAAGTGTGCAAAGAAGAGGAACAAAGGTGACTAAGGGCCTGGAGAATAAATCCTAGTGATAGAAGTAAAAGAAAGGTCTTCAAAATTTAATATTGAAAGAGAAATTTAAAATTGAATTTGCTGCAGTGGAAGTATACTGAGTAGAGAAGCTATGGTGGGAAACAGGAAAGGTTAACATAAAGAAAGGATGTAAAGGAAATATGTAGGCAAAAATAGCTGGGTCTTAAGAGTGGGAAAAGGAAGAAGAAAACATCTGTAATAGAAGATAACTAGCAAAACAGGAAAGAACCTATTTTTCTAAGAAGTCATAAAAAAGGGGGCCAGAACTCAGGCAACTGAGCATGCGCAATTGATTAATATTAACTGACACACCTTGCATAAATTATCTCCTAATTTTAATGTACATGTGATGTATGATTTAGTACGTAGCAGGAAATATGTAGGAGGCAGTCGGAAAGAGTGTAACCTCATAGTACCTCAGCCAATGGGGAAAGAGGAGGGATGTGGTGGCCGGGACAAGGGATGTATAAAGAAGGAAATATTTTGGGTTAAAACTTTGGAGAGAACCAAGCTTTGATAGCTTCTCTCCCCGCTTATTGCAATAAGCAAAACAAAAGGCTTTCACTGTGTCTTGGCTGGTTATTGGTCAGGCGAGCTGGCCTCTGGTCACGAAGGAAAGTAGCCAGGAGCACGTAACACTAGGATGAAGGGTTGAGGGAGCCAAGCGTGTCCAGCCTATGGAAGAGAAGGCTTGGGGGGGGGAACATGATGACTGTCTTCCAGCCCTTGAGGAGCTCTCATAGAGAAGAGAGGGTGGATTTATTCCCCAAAGCCCCAGAGGGCAGGAGAAGGAACAAGGGGTGGAATCTTGTGAAAGAGAGATCCAACCTAGAAGGAAGGAGAAATTGTCTGACAGTGAGAACAATAAAATCAATGGAATAGTTTTCCTCCTGGAATTGTGAGCACTCCATCAGAGGGGATTTAGAAAAATAGACCGGACCACCGTTTGACCAGGATGATACAAGGTCTCTAGCCTTGAGCTGAGGGGTGGACTAGAAGATCTCTTGAGGTCCCTTCCAGCCCAGTGATTCAAAGTTCTATGTTCTAGGTCAGAAATCCCAAGTGATCTTCCTCTGGATGAAAACCCTTCTGTTGCCTCTTCAAGGGGAAGACCCGTCTTTCTAGGGGAAAAGATCAGAGTCCTGAAATATTGTACATAAATTCCCTATTTCCTTTTATTTTCCGGTGAAGACAACGAATCTCTAGGAAGCTTCAAACGCTTCAGTTCTCTCCGCAATAAACTGAGATGGCTGCTCTCTCCTTTGCTGGTTCTTCTGGGGAATCCTGGAACTAAATAAATCAGCCTTCGGATTAGGATCGCTGTTATTATGATGTTCAGTAATGAACTGAAACTCCTGCTCTCCACGATGAGGAAAGTACAGGTAGTCCTCGACTTAGAACAGTTCATTTAGTGACCGTTCAAAGTTACAACAGCTGTGAAAGAAGTGACTTATGACCATTTTTCACACTTACGACCTTGGCAGCATCCCCAGGATCACGTGACCAAAATTCAGATGCTTGGCAACCGGTTCATACTTACGACCATTGCAGCGTCCCAGGAAGGTACTCGCTCCTGGATTACCAAATTCACTTCATTCTGAGTTATTTTATTTGCAACCAGTGTAGGCCAATTGTCTCCAGAGAGCAGCCTGGCAGCAAGGCATGATGGGAGTTGAAGTGTAAAGTATCTGGAGGACTCCAAGTTGTCTATACCTGAGAAGAACTACCTCAGTGAAAAACGTCTCCCTGGCAGCAACTCTTGGAAGTGTCCCTTTCCTATGGCTGCAAATACATTTTTGAAGACCCTCGAGCAGATCCCCCTCCTCTTAGCCTTCCACAATGGCATCAAAACCTGGCTTCGTATCCATATCCTGGCTTCAGGAAAAGTGGTGAATGCCATGTTCCAGTAGGGAAGATGTGGGGGTGATGACTGGAGGGGGGGAACTTTCCCACCTCTTGGCTAAGGAGGATTGTTGCTGGCCGAGGAGGGACCTGGGAGCGCAACAATGTTTGATGCGGTGGACACTGAATCTGCATGCGTAGCGCCTTCCACCATCCTGCAGATGGGTGTTGGGGTTCCTAAAAGGAAGAAACTTGGAGGGCCCAAGTTTTTAGTTTTTGTCACACGGTTTTTGTTTTTGTTTTTTAATAAAAATTTTATTGATTTTTATAATTAAACAACAAATAATGATGCATTTACATACATAAACAAAAAGAAAAAATAATCCAAGTCAATACATTTTCAGAGACGCTCGGCAGTCTCCGCCTTGCCTCCAACCTCATCCACTTTCCTATCCTTCCTCCCTCTGACCCACAACCTCTCAACCTTCCTCCTTACCACCTACCTACATCCCCTTCCTTCCTAACCACCTTCTCGAGTACAATTTGGGATACCAGCCGAGTATCTCCTCTTATCAATACAATAAATGTTTACCTATAAAGTGTAAATACATCGATTTTTATAATTCCCCCAATCCCCTACCCCCCCTGGACTTCCCGGAACCAATACAGGACTAACACACATCCCATTCCATATCTTAATTACAATTTAACTAAACAAACATAATACAATCAATATATACATACTTTAACTCTAATAAAGCAATAAGTAAAAACAATACATCTACTCAAAAACTATATGATATTTATTCACTCCATACTTTCTCTAAATATAATTTATCCACCTTCAACATTTAAACTTAAAACAATTTTTAAAAATCTAAATATCTGTCAAACATTTTATATAGATTTTTTCTTACATTTTACTCTTAAATTTTTCCTTCACTTTCTTCACTCTCAAATCAATACTTTCAACAAAAATCTTAAGTCAATAGTTGGAAAAGTAATTTAGTTTATCAAATATTTTAAAACTTTCAAAGTATTATAAGTTCTTTACAAACATATAATCAGATATTAAACTAATTTCTTCCTTTTCCATAATAAAATCTCACTTCCAGCATCATCAATTTAACCATCCTTTGGCTTATGAAGCTTATTAAGCATTCCCTGCAAGTCTGTTGTTGCAGATCTCTTTGGCCTCGCCCCTCCCACTGGTTCTGAAGTCAGTGAATATATTACAGTTTCCTTTTGTTGTTGGTCTCTTTCTTTACGCCTATAGGCAGCACGAGTCATCCTTTGCTCCTTTGCATTCACTCCCAACTTTTGTTGATTCCGAGGATCTCCTGCAGATAATGACATGGCCCCAGGCAATTCCACAACAAGTTGCTCCATCAAGTCTTCCTGTGCTTTAGATGTTGATGATGGTGACAAATCAGCTTTCAGGACTGACAAATAAAGATCTCTGGCTTTCTGAACAGAGTTTAATCTATATCTGGTCCCTGCAAAATTTACCACAATGCCCAGAGGAATCTCCCATCTAAAAGGCATCTGCCGCTTCTTTAACTCCTGAGCCAAAAAAGTAAAGTCTTTTCTTCTTCTTAAAATCTTAGAAGGTATTTCTTTTAAAAGTATAATATCTTGTGTAGCAATTTGAAATCTCTGCTGATAAAAGAGCTGTATAATTTCATTACGACGTACTCTTGTGGTAAAGTAAACAACCACATCTCTAGGTATATTTCTGACGTGGAACCCAGGAATTAACTCTATAAATTTTTTCTATTTCTCCACATATCACCTCAGGGTTGCAGTTCAATACCAGGGCCAAAGCTGTAACAATTTCCTCCTTAAGTTTCTCTTGTAAATCCTCCTTAAGCCCCCTAATTCTCAGGGCAAATTCCATTTCTTTGTATTGTGACATTACCATGTCATTTTGTAAAATTTCCATGCCTTCTTCTACTTTCTCAAGTCTGTCCTCTGTTCCTTCCATTTTCTCCACTAATTCATCCACCCTTCCCTCTATACGATCGATATGAACTGCTAGTCCTTCAAAAATATGTGATATATTTTCACAAAGTTCCTGATTTTTCTTATCCAAAAGTTCTTCTGTTTGTTTCACAGTCTGTAATGAGGACTTAGCTAAAGCCTCTTGTAGATCTTTAAGTGTAATGGAAGGAGGTGGTGATGGTGGGGGAGATCTAGGTTTTTGTTGTTGAATTTGCACAACAGGAGAAGAAATAGCTGTTTTAGGCAATGCAGAAACTCCAGTACGTTTTGAAGCCATTCTGCCAAATTATTTTTAAAACACACAAGAGCAAAAGTTAACTTAAAAAAGCTTGACTTAAGAAGAATTCTTTAAAATCCTTTAAAATGCATCATTCCACAACCGGAAAGAAAGTGAAAGTTTTCCTTTTGTTACAAAGAAACAGCGCTTCCGCGGCCATTTTCTTCTCACTTTCACTTATAGCAAGTAGCAAAAATCCCAATAAAATCTTTGAGTTAAAGTCACCATTTAACTAAAGTAAAAATCCCATCAGGTTCCGTCTGTTCAAAAGTTACTCACAAGCAGATACAAAGTAGCAGCAGTGGCGGCGACATCTAGCCTCGCTCCGAAGAGCGAAGACACTCCGAGCTGCGGAGAAGAGGTCCAGACTCCGGGGGAGTTCACACCTGCATCCCCCCAGGATCATTCCTGGGGGGACTAGGGAACTCAACCCCTATCCGAACCAAACTCACTTTCTCCCCTTCGCCCGGGGAGAAAGTTCCGAGCCGCAAAACAGCTGATCCGCGCTGTTTTGACAGCTTTGACGCAGTCCCGGGCAGGAGGCTGAGAAAAAAGCCTCCATCGGCGAAGCCTCGCCACCGGAAGTCACCGTCACACGGTTTTTGTGTTCTTCATAGTTTGACTATTTTTGTGAGTTGCCTAAAGTTGTTTAGGTGTCTAAGAAATAAAAACAGTTCTAAAACTTTTGAATCAGTGGAAGATATTCAAATACTGATTGAATTCTCACAAAATGCTTTAAAGCAGCTGTGTCTGACCTTTCGGCTTGCCTGGGCTGTATGGAGTGAGGAGAAATTGTCTTGGGCCACATATACAATATATAATATAGTTAATGTATATAAATAACTTCCTTTATATTTTTACTATAACATTAAAACTTCTGCAGGACTGCTTTACTAGCTATCCAGGGCTGCATGTGGCCCACAGGGGCCGGGATGGATGTGGCTGCTTTAAATAGTCTATTTTATAGGCTCTCAAAGATGGCCAGCTCTTGAAGGCATCTGGGAATCCCAAAAGAAGTTTGGGTGAAAGACCCCCACCCTTTTCAATTTCACTGTTCACTTTCTCTCCTTTTGCTTCTTTGCTCAGAAAGCATCCGCCGTAATATGGGGACTTCTTTCCCATCAATCAAGGGTCTCCGCATTCTTGGGCGACTGCATGAAATGAGGCACCTGAAGAGCAAGGCCCAAAATACATCCTGGTTCCAGCATGCTGGAAGGGTTTGAAGGGCTCCACCTGAGAGTCGGTCCTAATTCAGAAGAAAGTTGATCCCCTCTTCTCTCCTCCCTCCTTATGCTGGGAGTGTCCACTGGTACTGCAAAAAGGAGGGGAAAAGTTTTTTTTATTTAATCGGTATAACAAGAATTGCATTAATTTAAATATGAGACATTAAATACCAAAGGGAAAAGAGAGGAAATATTTAATGTAATAGTTCGAGATCTGTACTAAAGGTATTTGTATGTTATTGAATTATTGACCAACTCAGCTGCCACGTGCTTTTCAAATATTTAACTGTAAAATTAGAAAATCAATAAAATTTTCTTTAAAAAAGAAAAGAACTTACAATCTCCCAGTTAGTCTCACTTGGTGCCCTCACCACTAAATAAAACTGTCTCTAATTATTCTAATTATTTCACCACAACTGGACACAGAGGGAACACGGGGAAGAGTTATTAGGAGGGCCTTTTAAAAAAGAGGGGGGGCTTTCCCTCTTTTCATCCCCCCCACAATCCGCCCAAAGTCTGGCAAAGGGACAGAATGGCTCATGCAGCAGCAGCTCCCTCCGACTTACCCTGGCTGGAACTGCTGGATCCTTCCTCACTTCCTGGAAAAGACGGAAAGAAAAGCGGGTGAGCAAGTTGCTCTCTTGGCTTACAGATGGAAAAACTCAGCTCTTTCTGACTCCATCTCCCTCCCTCCCTTTCTCTCTCTCTCACACACAATCAAAGACACAGAAATACACGGAGAGAGTTTGAACCAAACCGCTTTGGCTTAAAGGCGTAGGAAAGAATTCTTCAAATTTATATGTGTATCACACAAAGTCAGAAGGCAGAGCTGACCTAAAAAGATACAGATGGATTCAAAGTTTCTTTTTCCAGTCAGTTCGTACTTAGAGAGCCTTGTGATGGGAGACCAAGAGGAGATCCAGCTGGCATCCCCCAAAGCTCCTTTTCTCTCAAAATGCCCCCTTTTGATCCCTAATTTTAAGGAGCTTCTGACTGTCATTTGGCCAAGCCTTTTCTTTCCGCCCACATGGAAAACAGAGCATGTCCTCAGTCAGAGGGACCTTCCATCAGCTGGGTCTTCTCATCTTCTGGAAGGTTCCTTGTCTCAAATGTTCCCACTTCCAAGAACAGCCTGGCTGTACTGAAAAGGGGGCCCATCTTCCCCAGCCAGATTTTTACGATGAAGAGGAAGATAGCACACAGACACACAGACACAAACCTCTCAAGTGATGGCGCCTCTGGTCCCTGCTCTAAGTTGGCGATTACTTGTAAAGAGGACAATTCACTCGGTGTTGCATTGTGGTCATCTTGATGTCTCTCTGCAAGGATAAAAATCAGTGAAAGCTCAAAAGAATCCACCAGAGATCATCCAATCTCTCCCTCTCTAGGAGGAAGAACCCCAGCGGATATTTCACAGTTCCTTTGACCCCTCAACAAAGACAGAAAGATCTTCAAAATACAAAAGTATCTCCTGATCTGCCCCAAGGGAGACCTGCTGCCTCTGAGAGGGATGGAGGGGAACTGGGGGAAGCAGCAGCAACAACTGGGAGGGGAGGAAGATTTTCATGGAAATCCTTCTCTGCTGCTCTTCGACCAAAACCTTTGAAAGGAATGGAACTGGGATGCCTCTTCCCAGCTCAGAAGAAGACGGGACTGTCCCAACCTCAGACTCAGCTGAATCGAGAATGGAGTCCCAGCAAGAGGCTGAGTCCCAGATGCTCCCCAAGAAGGCTGGGAAAACAGGACAGAAGGAAGACCGGAAGAAGCTCCCCAAAGGGATGTTC